>NC_056739.1:179725323-179762823 GCF_019279795.1 Protopterus annectens
AGTGGGTGATATCGGGCTTTATCGATAATTTCAAGAGCCGATCAACTATACCCAAGTGGAGTATTGTGATGAATGCCCTGGTCAGATTGAGGCAGGCAGTGTGCACAATTTTGTCCTTATCCATTGCACTGGTGACCATCTCTAACAAGTGTACTAGGTGAAGTAGGCATGACCTGCCCTTGATGAAACCAAACTGGTTTGTATCCAGTGTCTGAAAGCTTCCACTGTCATTATTCACCATAACCATGATAACTCATAGATTCACAGATTGTTACTAGGCTAACAACCCAGGGGGCCTTTCTAAGCCTAACCAAATTTTACCAAAAAAGTAATGATGTCCTGTATCTGAATAGGACAGTGAGATCCAAGCATTTATAAGCTACCTCTGTTACTACGTGTATGTATGTTACTACATGTCTTCATAGGTATTGGGGGCACATCCAACTGTTTCTACAGTGCTACAAGGATTGTGGGGGCACTCCTGACTGTTACTACATTTCAGTAGGATTGGGGGGGGCACACGACTGTTTCTACATTGCTACACAGCAGAGGGGGGAACATCTGACTGTTACTACATTTCGAGATATGATTGGGGGAGCACACCTGTTACTACATGTCTACATAGGTATGGGGGGCACACCTGTTTCTACATTACTACACAGGATTGGGGGACTATTAATAAATTTCTACATAGTATTTGGGGGGCACACCTGACTGTTACTAGATCTCTACACAGGATATGGGGGGGCACAGCAAAATCTTTGTATATTGCTACAAGTGAGTGGGGTGTGGCACATATGACTGTTAATACATTTCTACTTAGGATTGGGGGGCACACCAATCCTACATAGGATTGGGTGAGGCACACGTGTTTCTACAGTGCTGGATGTGAGTGGGGGGGGTTCACAGATGACTGTTAATACATTTCTACATAGGATTGGGGGGGCACACCTGACTATTACTACATGCCTGCATAGGATGGTGTGGGCGTACATGACTGTTACTACATGTCTACATAGGATATGGGTGGGGCACACCTGACTGTTTCTACATAAACACAGGATTGGGGAGGGCACAAATGACACTTGTACATATTTGGTGGGACTCTACTGGTATGTACGTTAATCTTTTTCATTCTTTTTTCTAACCTATCATGCTGACTAGAAGCATATTAATGTAGTACAGGTCTTAGGTTTGATTGACTTACATATTATTTTCTAACTTCCTACCCTTCAGAACTAATATCCAACTACCTGACCTGATGTAGTCTGTCTGTGTAGGCCAGGGGGGAGGTACACATAAACATCATTAAGAGGCATTAGCACAGCCATTGATTGTGTTTATCTATACATGTCCTGCTGGCTGAGAATGTTGTTGGGTATGTGAACCTCCCTGACTGGCATGAGTGTGTCATATGGACACAGATGTGGACCAGCACATTTCCTGCAGTGGGTTTTGTCATCATGTGTAGAACTGGCTACTATGGTGACAACAGTATTTGTTACAGATCTCATGCTGCCACTATAGGTGTCTAATATCTGCTGGCATGCCATTCAGTCACCAGATTCCCTTGATGCTCACATCAATACCATAGAGACAGGTAACAACACATACTACTCCGTTTGGCAATTGGTAAAGTGAGTGACTTACCTTGTGGGCATGCCAGTTTTGAGGATGATGGTGGTTGAGGGCTGCCTATGTCAGATGCACATAGTACACTCCCTAAACGTGGTTGGGCACAGGTAGTGTCATGTTTGGCATCCCTTTTACTGTATCTGTACGTCAGAGAAAAGTGTTATTTCCTGGGTGCCTCATGTGTGAGTGTATGTGCTATCGGTTGCCTCTTTGCCAAATACCAGGGTATAGCGAGCACACCTCATTCTTCCTACTGGGGCAGGCTCATGTTGTTCCTCCTCCAAGTCACTCTGTGGCTGTGCAGGCCTTGGCAATGGTGGGGGGCTGTGTGACCCTGCCCCGTGCTGTTTCTGCTGAAGCTGTTTCCACAGGATAATATTGTGTAGCATGACAATTTGAGTACATGTAGCTGGTGATTACTACAAGACTCCACCGGATATATACAGGCAATGGAACCATGACTTGAGCATCGCAAACACACGCTCTATTATAATTATGGTCAGTGTGTGTGCCTCATTATGGAGTTCTTGCATGGGTGTGAGTGCATTTCTGATGGATGTCATCATCCACGGATTGAGTGCTTAACCAACATCCCCCACTAGGTGACTGTAAGAGATGCCCCCTTTGGAAAATCCCTGGTACAGCTGCATCAGATGCAAGATGTGGGAATCGTGATAGCTTCCTGAGCAGCCAGCACACACATTTATTATTATGCCCTGGGTATCGCACATAACCTGGCAGTTGATGGAGGTGAAGCCCTTGTGGTTGATGTAGACCCTACCGCACTCACTGGTTGGTGCTTTGATGCATATGTGCTTGCAGTGTATAGCAACCACTACCTCAGGGTATTCTGCTATTTGTTGGAAGAGATGTATATTGCTGGCCAACACCTCATGGGTGTTGGGCAAATATACATGCTCACCAGCATGTGCTGACATGGCATCAGTGAACTGGTGGAGTACGCTGGATGTTGATGCCTGTCAGATGCACATTATATCCCCAGTTGTCCTTTGGAAGGTTCCTGTAGCTAGCATTCTTAGGCCTACACATACCTTGGTATCCACTGGGATGGGTTCCCCTCTGTTAGTTGTGTGTGTGAGGCATGGCCGGCACAGCTCAACACTTTGCTGTATGAGGTCCCTGTCCACCCTATAATGCTCCACTATCTCCAGCTCATGTAGACACTGGTAGGTTACCTTGGGTCTGTAGAGTCTTATCTATTTCCTCACTGTGGGCTGGTCAACATCATTGTGATCCTCACCACCCTCAGCCTCTTCCAGTTGTAGTTGTATGATAGCTATAGTAGCCCCTATCATTTTGTTGTTTTTGTTTTTTAAAATTCCACCGCTTGTATACACCGATGGTGTAGAGTATGTGGGAAAACCAGAGGAAAAGGTGTTTGCCTAGTTTAAAGTAGTGTTGTGGGCTGGGCTGCTGCCTGTGTAATTGGCTGATTATGATACATTTCACCTGCCAGCTATGCTAGTTCTCCCTGATTACCTTCCGACTGCAGTTTTCCCTTGCCATTGCCTTCATGTGTAAGACTGGGGGTGCACCGCGTAACCACAGTGCTCAGATATGCACAGAGCTTCTATTTGCTGGTTTACTTTTTATTTTCACCTTTAAACCCAGTGTGTGTTGTGGACACCCACTTAGGCAATGTAAAGAGTGCTTGGCAACCTGAGATAATGAACCTATGATGGTGTTACAGACATACTGCACCAGCAGTGTTTGTGCACATGCTCATGTGTCATGCACAACATGTTGACCGGTGTGGAAATCTACACACTGCACCACAATAGTCTTTTGGCTGGTATGCACTTAGGGTGCACTTAAACAATGCACTGTGCCTTGCACTTGTTCATCCGGCACCCTATGTAATTTGCATCACTTTCCTCTGCTTTTGGTTCGTGCAGCTTGGATGTTGCATGCTTATAATGTAACATTTTTTTTGGTATCATTCAGAACTATTCATTCTACATCATGACTAATACTTCATGTAGTACTCTAGAAAGGACATATCGAATAATCATAGCTCGCAAATGACCATTGTTCATAGGTTCATAGGTGTTTACTACAGTAATGACCACAAGTGCCTTTTTAAGCTTAGCCATGCATCCCAAATCTCTGACAAGTTCTGTTAACCTTGATAAGTGTAAGCATGGTCCTGGTAGATGAACCATTTACAGGTTACCTGTGTCCATTAGAGACATAAGTGCCAAACGAGGGATGAATTTGTGGTTTTCCATGCAATTGTCTCACACTCCGATGGTATCCCCGGTTGCGTGTTACGTGAACTTCAAGATGAACTAAACCCGCACCTAAGAACGCTATTCAATCTTAGCCTCACTACAGGATATGTACCTGAACACTGGTGCACAGCAACAGTGGTCCCACTCCACAAAGGGGGAAATTCTACTGACCCTGGTAACTACCGCCCCATAAGTCTGACCAGCCTGGTCTGTAAGGCTATGGAAAGAATCATCATGGAACTCATAAATGGCGACATTGGGGATCTGCAGACCCTTGATCCCACCCAGTTCGGTTTTGTAAAAGGCAGATCCTGCCTCTTAAACCTGGTTGACTTCTTCGAGACAGTCACTAGTGCCATCGACGAGGGCAAGGCTGTCCACACTGCCTACTTGGACTTGGCTAAAGCCTTTGACACGATACCACACTCTGGCATCATAGACAAGCTCAGCAGCCTAAATGTAAATCCATATGTCACAAGATGGGTAGCAAACTGGCTAAAAAACAGAACCCATAAGGTCAAAATTGCTGGAGCCATGTCAGACTCAAAACCAGTCACATGTGGTGTCCCACAGGGCTCAGTCTTGGGACCACTCTTATTCGCATTTACTACTCAGATGTGAAAGCAAATATGGGAGGATTATGGCTGACAAAGTTTGCAGATGACTGCAAACTGGGTGCCATAGTTGATTCACCTGCTGACACACACATCCTACAGAAAGGTCTCACTGAAACGGACAACTGGTGCCGGAATCATGGCCTCAAACTTAACGCCAAAATGTATAGTCATCCCTTTGGGAAAAACAAAGTACCCACAAATTATCACGAGACAATAACCCACTGAATACGGAAGAAGTAATCAGAGACCTGGGGACTCAAGTCGATAGTGACCTCTCCTTTGACAACCATGTTGCCAAAGTGGTCAGAAAGACATTCTACCTTGCCCATCTCATCATGAAGGGATTCTCATCCAGATCAAAGGAGGTCATTGTACCTCTATATTCCTCCCTTGTCAGGCCCATGATTGAATATAATGCTCCATTTGGGATGTATCTCACCCGGCACATGCAACAACTGGAAAGACCCCAGAAGTACCTCACCAAGAGGATCATAGGTCTCAAACATGTGCCTTATCCAGCTAGATTAAAGAAACTCCAGCTCTATTCAGTAGCATACCACCTGCTCAGAGGTGATTTGTGCCTAACATATAGGGCCATGTCCAACCAAGAACTGATGGACATGCTCCATCTCAAAAAATCCAAATCCACCAGAACCACATGAGCTAAAGATTTCAACCTCTGCACAAATATGAATAGGACATGCTGGAGGGATAGATTCATAACACAGAGGTTACCCATACTCTGGAACAAAATCCCAGTTCATGTGAGACAGAGCCCTTCATTGGCACTGTTCAAGAAAAATCTCGATGCATGGATGGGAGATCGCAAGTTTACCCCGGGAGTCACCTCAGTGTCACTACTAGACAGAGGTATAGTTTACTAAATAATGGGGTCCCACATGTGTCACTATTAGAGAGGCACAACTATATAATACGGGGTGGCGGAAGCCACATCACTGTTGGCTAGGCTTATAAATGCCCCCGGGCAGATAGCCTAGTACACTACTATGAAACTATGAAACTCTGTAAATCTTGTAAACAGCGTTTCATTTGTACTGTGTGAATTTGTTAAAATTTGTCTGCACAATATTTTTACACTATGGGCAATGGTGCTAAAGCTTTGTATTATTTGATATCTACTGTTAATTTTATTAGACTGCTATCTTTACTGTAATGTGTTTCATGGAGCTTTCCCCCCCGGGCCTACACTTAAAATGGGTTCTGTGGGGGCAATCAACTTCAACGGTAATATAACTGGAAATAAAGAAATAAATAAATTTTACAAGTTGCTCATGAATTGGGTTAGGGAAGAACTGTGCTTCACATGGATGTGGAGCCTGATCCATAGCTGGAGTAGTCTCTGGGATACGTACCTATCTCTGCAGCAGGTACTATTTAGATCACAGGCAAGCTTTAAGTATTTCGAACATGCAATTCTGGTACTGCGTATTTTGTCGATATGCAGGAAATTCATCAGAGTGGGGTCTGACAATGCCCTGTAGGCCAGACATAGATCTCCCCTATAAAAGCCTGTATGAGACATAATACAGCGCAAGGGTCTTGTATTCCAGAAAGTCCAGAGTGATGACCCGTATTTTTGAGGTATTCATCATAAATGTGCTCTGCATGTAAATCCAAGAGGACAGAAGATGCTAAATAATTACATAGATTGTATTTTCATGCTAGTTGCTTCGGACAACGATTTCTATTCATAAGGGCAGTATTGAAAAACTGCCCTTATTTTGGGGGAGTGGTTACACCTAAAGTGTAAGGCTTATGTAGATTTCTGAAACTAATAGGCTGAGAGGTATCACCATAATTGGGCCTTTAGAGAATTACTAAAACCAGTAGAACCCACCACAGCAACAAGCTGACAGGGACATATATGTGTGCCTTGTAATTCTGTACTGTGCTGAATAAAAAGTCTGTGACATTCCGGTTGTGTTACCTTCCTTACACCATTGCAACAGTAAGACTAATAGTTCTCAAATGAATAATATGTACATAGGAATTAACTGGTCTGTTTAACATCTAAGTAAAAATAGGCAAAAAATATGCAACTGAGCAGTCACTTCAGGAATGATTCGGCAACCAAACAAATTGACATATGCAGTATGACCAGGGTGCTAGTCTGGACATGTATGGAAAAAGAACCTCAATGAGCAGTTAGAACTGTAAGTGAACATCATTCTGGACTGGATTATAAAATGAAACCAGTATATTTATTACTTTTAGCACAAAACACATACAGCAAGGGTATTCTGTAATTGATCTAGTTACTTATGTATGTATGTGTTTATGCATGTATTTGCCATTTGTTGAATCTGAAAGTATGACTGGGTGGAATCCCATATACAGGGGATGCACAGGGAGAAAAGGTTCAGAGTCAGTTTTAATCGTTTTCATATACAAGGAAGTAAATAGAATAATGGCTAGTACATACATTGTACATATACTACATGAAACATAGTAGCATATTAATTACAGAGATTAGACATTACTAAGGAGACCATATAGATGAGACTACAGATCTTAACCAAAATATGATTCAGATCACTCTGATTCTGCTCGAGAGTTACTTAATTTTTTGTGTATTCACATGTACTTAGTACACATATCTTATTGTGCGGAGTTGAGAGGAGGGGATGTTTAGGAGAGGGAAAGTGAGGTAGAAATGTTATGTCTTTATTAATAAAGTGAGGAGCATGGATAGGGAAGAAGCAAAAAGAAGAAAAAAAGTTAGGGTCTGTATAGTGATAACAGCACTGTGAGGTATAGGTAAAAGAGGCAAGAAATGTTCAATTTTGTAAAATAGTGCAGCAAGACAGTATCAGAGAATTGTGGCACCTATGTTATTACATTTAAAAAAATAAGGATTCATTTGATTAACCTGGTGAAGGACATGAGCAAAGCCATGCATTTTTCCATAGCTGCTGAAAGTAATGAAGAAGATACAGAGCAGTGTGTGCATGCCAAATGAAAGTATAAACATTATACAATGAAAAAACAACAGTAAGCCTTATAAGCACTACTTCTCTACATTTCAAAGAGAAGTTCCCCTGTCAGTATGGGCTGTAAATAAAAGCAGCACACACAGGAAACTGTTAGGTTTTCTGGACGTAAGATGTACCCATCCCCCAGGGTACTGAAACCTGAGCTCAAAGAGTCAGAGCAGCTTGAATGTAAATATTAGGATCATATGATGTGACAGCTAAACCAAAACAAAGACAGTAGCAGAAAATCTTGACACTCTCCCTTTAAATATACTAACTCTGAGATCGTACAAATAGTAAACAAAAGCAAACACACACACACACACACACACGCACGCACGCACACACACACACACACACACACACACACACACACACACACACACACACACACACACACACACACACACATTCTATAGTCCCTCACACACACATCACACATACACACTCACATACACTCAAACTCCCACCCAAAACCCTTACAAAAACTCTCTTACCTGACATAACACCTAAATCCACACACAGCACCGCACAACATCCACATACAATCCTGGACATTATGTAGCGTAAAGCCATAACCACAAATTCGAGATAATCAAATCCACGATTATGCACTTTTGCTATTTTCAAACTTCAACTTTACAGTCTCAAGATAATGAAATTCGACATTTCAGTATTTGGAGATTATAAAGTGTTTCCGCAGCAATGTTAGTGTGTTTTTAATTGATCTCTGCATGCATACTAAAGGATCCAGGTATTCAGCAATCTTAGCTTGTTTTTAATCGATCCCTGCTTGCATACTAAAGGATCCAAGTATGCAGCAGTGTTATCTCATTTTTAATTGATCCCTGCATGCATACTAAAGGATCCAGGTATGCAGGAATGTTAACTTGTTTTTAATTAATCCCTGCATGCGTACTAAAGGATCTAAGTATGCAGCAGTGTTATCTCATTTTCAATTGATCCCTGCATGTATACCAAAGGATCCAGGTATGCAGAAATGTTAGCTTGTTTTTAATCAATCCCTGCATGTGTACTAAAGTATCCAGATATTCAGTAATGTTAGCTTATTTTTAATTGATCCCTGCATGAGTATGCATACTAAAGGATCCAAGTATGCAGCAATATTAGCTTGTTTTTAATCAATCCCTGCATGTGTACTAAAAGATTCACATATGCAGTGATGTTAGCTTGTTTTTAATCTATTCTTGCATGTGTACTAAAGGATCCAGGTATGCAGCAATGTTAGCATGTTTTTAATCGATCCCTGCATGGATATTAAAGGATGCAGGTATACCCCACTACATGAACTTGTCTCATGTCTCCTCTGATTTCTATCAGGAAGGGAACAAAGAATGGATCTTCAAGCTTCTTGACTTCTTTCCAGGAGGGTTATACTGTCCTTGTACACTCAAAATCCGAAAGTCCAGAATGTCGACGACGAGAGCACTGACATCAGAAGATTGACAATGAAGATAATCGACTGTTGAAAACCCCTTACACTGAGAACACCAACATGTTAAGGTAAGTGTGTGATAGTGACAGACTGTAGGGTTAGGGGCGGATTAAGTGAGTTAGGGTTAGGGCGTGGGTCAGGTGAGTGTGTGATAGTGACAGACTGTAGGGTTAGGGGCGGGTTAAGTGAGTTAGGGTTAGGGCATGGGTTAGGTGAGTGTGCGATAGTGGCGGACCTCAGGGTTAGGGTTTGGGTTAAGGTTAGTGCATAGATAGTTGTGTATGAAAGGTTTAGTGTGGGTTTGTAAGGTTTTTGATGTGCTTGTGTTGTGTGTGTGCTTTTTGGACAGGGGGTTTGTTTTGTTTGTTGATTGTGGGGATTGTGTTTTGCCGGGCATGTGAATTTTTGTGTTTTTGAGCTTTCGGTTTTGTAGTGTCTGTGATTTTGTTGTCGGTGTTTTAGCGTGTCGGTGTTATCAGGTAGACCCCTGATAACACATCTTATATTTTAGAACACTTTTTGCAGAGTAGCGGCAAGATGCCTTTTGTCTTTTTGGAAGAAATATATTAATCCTGCAAAATTTTCTTAAACTACTGTTATAGTACATGAGAAATTAAACTTTGGTTTCTACAACAGGTATCATCTAAAGGGTTATGCTAATGAGGGCCATAAACCAAATGCACATTTTCATCTAGGAGTTCGATGTTAGAAGGACTTCTGTACTGCTGTTGATAGGTGTAGCTGGGTGTCATTATATCATAAGAACATTAAAATCACTTCTGTTATCATTACTGTCTAGATTTACAATCTAATTAAAAAACAAAATACAAACAGCAATAATGATAAAAAATCCTCCTGAAGTGCAAACCTTACGATAAGCTAACCAGTAAGTAAAAACAATCACATGCAACACTGAACTAAACATGCATCTCTGGATTTTATTTAAGACTTTTCATGATCCTTATTCATTTAAATATGTTCCTGTTAAGAACTGGAGGGAAGAATAAGACATTTCTGCTATTTTTCTGAGATTGGAAGATGATTTGCTCTACAATATGAACTGGGTATGTTGTGCAAGACTGGCAAAAACTGGATCAAATGCAGGAAGACTCCATGCCAAAAACTGCTTCCTACATTGATTTGCCACCTATAAGCCTTTCTGTGTTATTTTATATGAGGGAAGATCTAGGCATCAGAAACTCAGTTCTTCTTGGGCTGCATGGACCGCTCTGAAAGGTAATGCTTTCTCATTAAGAGCGAGAACCTTTGAAGTAAAAACATGTGTTTATTGACAGGCCCCTGTGTGTGTGTGTGTGTGTGTGTGTGTGTGTGTGTGTGTGTGTGTGTGTGTGTGTGTGTGTGTGTGTGTGTGTGTGTGTGTTGGGGGGGGGGTACCTGAAGTTACAGTTTCCTCCTACGGTAAATGTTCAGTTAACTGGCACCCATGAGGATTGGTAGATGCTGGATAACTGTAGTTTCTGGTTGCTTGAGAGTTACTATTAAAAATAGGCCTGACTAATACTGTACCCTATACTATTTGTTTGGTTTGACTTGTTCTTAGGTTGGGGAGAGAGGGAATTTATTCCTATCTTCCTTTTTAAAACTCTAAATCTCTAATAATGTAAGGTATGTTTCTGAGGGGAGTGGGGGGGGGGGCAAAAAGTGAAACACATGAAAATTGACTACATTTCTTTGATTTTTCCAGTTGCTTGACTTCCATTTAACTGAGAGTTTACTGTACATTCCAAAAGACATGTTGATACACTGAATAGATTGTTCATCAGATTGTCTATAGGTGAGTTTGCAGTGAATGCTTCAATATCTGTATGCATCTTGTAAAAACAGATTGACATCCTGTCATGTGCTGCTTTTAAGCCTTACATCCATACTTTTCCAGGATATGACCTTTACCAGGACTTTCTATAGAGTGAAGAATATACTGAATATGAATATTGTAAATAAATAATTATTTTAAACAATCAATTTACATAAACTGATGAGTTGTCTTTATTTTGTTACTAAAAGCATAAGCTTTAAATTATTATTTAATAGAGTTACAATGGAAAAGTAGCAGCCCACTCCAGATCAATCACAGGCTTAATGTCTATGTGTATCTTGGCATGCAGTGTTTTATTTAATACTGAAGTGTTGTGTGTTTTTTTGAAACTGAACATGTTTCTGTGTGGCAAGAAGGCAAACTATTCCAAGAACAACTTTAAGCAAGATTCTTTCATGCTTTATGTTGTTGTTTCACATGAAGGCACAGTTTGCCTCTCATTTTTTAGTTTACTCACAGAATCACACAATTTGAACAAGGGCTACAAATTTCAGAAGAAACTGAAAAGCTTGATTAGCTCATGATAAGTCATTTTTTAATAAAAGTCCCATGTCACTATCATTTTTGTGATAAACTGTTTACTTGGCATGCCTGTTCAGCAGTTTAGTCACTGAAAGCCAGAGAATGCTACAAATCATCCTGAGTCTTAATACAAACAGTAAATTATATATAAAACAAACAAAAGGAAACACACAAAAGAGCCATATATTTTCCAGAAAGTTGCCTGCATATTACATACTGAGCTTTACAGCTAAGATATTTTTATCATCACAGCAAAGATAAAGCAATCAACCAAGTAAACAGTCAGTCAACAAGTTTTTGATCTGTGCTTAGCACATTAAATATAAAACAAATAGAAATGATGAAGAATTAACTGCTATATTACACAGAACCAAACTGTTAACTGTTAACTGTCAGGAAATCAAGAATTGAAAGTGCCCTGAAAGGTCCTGTTAAAGAGATATATCTTAATTCAGCTACTAAATTTAGACTCATACATGCGCAAAGGAAAATAAAGAGCCACAGTAGTGAAGTTCATGAGTCCAGGGCTGGACTGTAGAATATCTAAACTCAGTTGACTTGAATCTCAAGCAATGCCTGTCAGCAATTTTATGGCATCTGACCGATGGTCCTGTGAAAACAAATAGGCTATAAAGAGCTCTGTTAAGCTGAGCAAACACTTGCTGTATAAGGCTTTAAATCGTTAAATACTGTCAAAATTACTTCAAGTATGAGTTTGCAATTGACAAGGATCCAGTCCAAAGAATACAAACTGGGGGGTGGGGGTACATGAGTAGATCTAGAACCTTCAGTAAGACATCCTCTGCAAAGTTTTGCACATGCTGCAACCTATCTAATTTAGTATTTGAAAGCTGCAGGAAAACAGCATTATAGACTGCCAGTTAAAGACTGCCAAGGCCTTTGCAACCACCAGTAGGTCCTAAGGAAGGAATAAGACACCTAACATGAGTGACATTCATTAGCTGGTGACATGATTTCCTGATGACTGGCACCTAGTCCTGCAATATCAGGTACTTAGCTTGGTTCACAGCAAGTAGATACACTCTGCACATAAACTCTGGTTTTAGCCCTATAAATGATTTGTGGAATGAGAGTGGGAGCATGGACACCCGTAATAATGAGAGTGGGAGCATGGACACCGATAATAATGAGAGTGGGAGCACGGACACCCATAATAATGAGAGTGGGAGCATGGGCATCCATAATAATGAGAGTGGGAGCATGGACACCCATAATAATGAGAGTGGGAGCATGGACAACCATAATAATGAGAGTGGGAGCATGGACACCCATAATAATGAGAGTGGGAGCATGGACACCCATAATAATGAGAGTGGGAGCATGGACACCCATAATAATGAGAGTGGGAGAACCATAATAATGAGAGTGGGAGCATGGACACCCATAATAATGAGAGTGGGAGCATGGACAACCATAATAATGAGAGTGGGAGCACGGACACCCATAATAATGAGAGTGGGAGCATGGACAACCATAATAATGAGAGTGGGAGCATGGACACCCATAATAATGAGAGTGGGAGCATGGACAACCATAATAATGAGAGTGGGAGCATGGACACCCATAATAATGAGAGTGGGAGCATGGACAACCATAATAATGAGAGTGGGAGCATGGACACCCATAATAATGAGAGTGGGAGAACCATAATAATGAGAGTGGGAGCATGGACACCCATAATAATGAGAGTGGGAGCATGGACACCCATAATAATGAGAGTGGGAGCATGGACAACTATAATAATGAGAGTGGGAGCATGGACACCCATAATAATGAGAGTGGGAGCATGGACAACCATAATAATGAGAGTGGGACATGGACACCCATAATAATGAGAGTGGGAGCATGGACACCCATAATAATGAGAGTGGGAGCATGGACAACCATAATAATGAGAGTGGGACATGGACACCCATAATAATGAGAGTGGGAGCATGGACACCCATAATAATGAGAGTGGGAGCATGGACAACCATAATAATGAGAGTGGGAGCATGGACAACCATAATAATGAGAGTGGGAGCATGGACAACCATAATAATGAGAGTGGGAGCATGGACACCCATAATAATGAGAGTGGGAGCATGGACACCCATAATAATGAGAGTGGGAACATGGACACCCATAATAATGAGAGTGGGAGCATGGACACCCATAATAATGAGAGTGGGAGCATGGACAACCATAATAACGAGAGTGGGAGCATGGACACCCATAATAATGAGAGTGGGAACATGGACACCCATAATAATGAGAGTGGGAGCATGGACACCCATAATAATGAGAGTGGGAGCATGGACACCCATAATAATGAGAGTGGGAGCATGGACACCCATAATAATGAGAGTGGGAGCATGGACACCCATAATAATGAGAGTGGGAGCATGGACACCCATAATAATGAGAGTGGGAGCATGGACATCCATAATAATGAGAGTGGGAGCATGGACAACCATAATGTGGTGTGAAAGGCCAAGGTAAATGGCACAGAAATTATGTCACTTACATTGTCTTCAACAAGATCAGAGCAAATCAGAACTAATCTTTCCCAGTAGCAAATTTGGCTAGTTTGTGATAGCATGATTGAAGCTCTTTCTTTAGGGACATATGGAGGTTGCTTCCTCCAACCTCCATATATCCCTAAAGAACAAGCTTCACTCGTGTTATCACAAAATAGCCAAATTTGCTACTGGCACACCTTACCGCATGCACCACTGTCATGCCCTCAAAGAACTAAAGTGGCTAGAATTCCCTCATTACCTTAACTTCATATAGCTATCTCTTGCTCAGAAATTAATTTATAAACCAGACACCCCATCCTGAAATCTTCATTCCACAAATAAACAACTTTTAAATGTATACAAACCCAGCAAAAGAGCTGGACATAGCCTCTACTCTTATGCCATTGTAAGACTCTAGAATGCCCTACCACCAAATATCTGTTCCTTAGATCCCTTTAAGATTTGTAAACTTACACTGAAAAATAATTTTCTCAACAGTCATATTTGCCCTTGCTCCTTAACTAAAGACTATCACATTTAATCTATCCCCCTTGTCTTTCTATTTCCGATGATGTCACAAGACTCTTGAATGCCCTACCACCAAACACCAGTGCCTTAGATTCCTTTAAGACTTATAAAACTTACACTAAAAATATAATTTTTCTCAACACTCGTATTTGCCATCCATTGTTCCTTAATTAAAGACTACCATATTTAATCTATCTCCCTTGTCCTTCTCTTGCCTCCCCACCTTACTGTCTTCACTTTATCCCTCATCATTGTCTCTTTCTTCTCCTGCCTCCTGTATATTTGATTCCTTTTATTTCTCTTTAACACCTCCTTTCCAAACTCATCTATGATAACTCTTTCTTTTTGATAAATCTTTCAGTATAATACTCTCCTATACCTCTTACAATATCTATCATATTAACCTGCTTACCACATCACTGTGTAATAGTCTCTTATACCTCACACAAATCTATTCGACATTTATCTCCTTTTTATCACCTCATCTCTTTAATAATCCTTAATTTCTACTACAATTCTCTACCCAGTCTTACTCTCTTCTCTATTTCTTCTACCATTACTTAACTTCTACCCTTATACATACAAAGCATATCTTCTATATTTTTTCTGTTTTATGTTTAACTTATTATGCTCTGTCAGTAAAGTACAACTCTAAACTTGCCTTTGACTGAACTATTTACAGTTTGCTGTAAATCTTATCTAGTTACATTGCAAATTGTATTATGTCTAGAAATATGAATACTTATGTGTAACTATAAAAGCTATTAATGTCTGTACTCGTAAGATATGTACTCTTTAGTTATAACTGAAAAATCATATGTTGTGTATCGGTTTTTGGAGCTTTTCTCCCCAGGCCTCCATTGAAAATGTTTTTATCACCCAGTCAGACTTTCCCAATCATCAAATGTCAATAACTAAATAAATAATTATTCCAGGAGGAAGAGGAAGAACTGCTGAGTCATACTGGCCTTGCAGTAATACTGTAAGTACTTCCTACAAATTAAAACACCAAGCGGCAACAAGTATGAGGTAAATAAGATGGAACCCAAAAGGCCCTTGAGAACCAACAACATAAATGGTAGATGAAGGAGGAGCTATCCCCGAGATAACTCCTGAGTGCACCCAGAGGTAGAAGTGGACCATGTCAGTTAATAATTCACAAAGAAATTCAAAATATTCACTCTCCTAGGAGTTTTACTTCATTTGATATTGGCAGTGTCTATCTTCAGTTCACTAAGACCAAAATGAGCCCTATCGGTCTCAGGATTTGAAAATCATATGCTAGCAGTCAGCATATCTGATGATAGTAAACAAACAACGGTGATGTGTCACCTAGCAAATATAACGTTTCAATATTATATAAGAATCGAAAGAATGGAGAGACTAAAACAAAGGTAGTTAACTACTCTGCACCTAAAATAATGTAATGGGTAACAGATACACATTCAGAAAAACAGAACAAAAAGCACACGGCATATAATATGTCTGCTATTCTATGCTAAGTATGATGGAGATGGAATGTGACTCTACTACTGTATATAGTGAAATAAAAATAGTAATTATACAGAGTTGGACTTCCAAGGTGGCTGTAAACTGACCAACAGCTTAAATGTAGCTCTCCCAGTGTGAAAAACAAATCTGAGAAATAAGAGCAAGTAATTCTGTTAGCTTGATTAAAATTCAGTTACTGGCTAGTACACTGCCTGGATGCCAGCAAAGAAAATTTAGAGAGCCTGACTGGGAAGAATCCTGAAGCTGTGCAAAAAGTAGGTCAAGTTTCAGCTTTGGTACAAGAGATGGCTTCCAGTAATTTAGACGAAAAAATAAAACAAATGTTTTCAGAGGTGTTTAAATTAAATGAAACACTGAAGGAGAACAGCAACTAAAATAACAAAAGACTGGAAAAATAAAAGCTTTAACTAGCTATTCAAATGAACTGGTAAAACAGCAAAAATCAGAGGATGAAATGCAGAAAAGGCTGGCTGCATATGAAACTTCTCAAGAAAGACTTGAAGCACGCACACTAACTGATAAAAACTGAAAGTAAGAAATCCAAGCAGGAGGCCTCAATACTATTTAATTAAACCAAATTGGTGCTTACGTCCAAAGTTAGACTGGACTTGATCAGAATGCCATTAAAATCAAAATAGATGGTTTTATACCATAATAGCAGCCACATGGTTCACAACATTGATTAGCCACTTGCCATTAAAACCATTTCTAAAAAGACAGCACACAATAGCTAAGAAAAATGTTTTACAAGAATTTATCTTAAAAATCACTGATAAAAAGATGAGCCAATAAAAATTTTATATATATATATATATATATATATATATATATATATATATATATATTGTTGTTTGTCTTTCGGCTTATCCCGGTTAGGGGTCGCCACAATGGAACTCCGGTCCGCTAATGATTGGCAGTTGTTTTTTTATGGTGTCGAGTTGCCAGCCCGACGCCCAACCTTCAACGAAGGCATGCCCATTCAATGCATGTCTTTTGAACGCCCACTCGACTGCGGGGAGGACAAGCAGACTCCACACAGAAGGCACTTCCAAACCCAAGCCGAGAATCGAATGAGAGAACCTCTTGCTGTGAGGCAACAACATAAATATACTTATTAAACCATGAATATTCTAGTACAAAAATACAAAATTTCAAAGTAAACCCATGTAAGAAGCCAGTTTAAAAAACTTCTCAGGAAGATCTGTTTCAAAAAATCGTAGTTAGAAGACAGAACGCTCAGAGAAAACTTGGGATTTTCTGCAGTGAAAGCCATGAAAAGTGCTAAGCTTCTTGCATACGCAAGCATATTAGGCTGTTTTTCTTTAGAAAATATCCAGTGGGAGAGCTAAAGGCAGCTATGCAAGCTGTTTTGCTCTGAGTGAAAGTGACAGATTGCTTTATGTATCTGCAGAGTAGTTAGCAGTTTTTTTTTCTCATTGCTGACTAGGTTTCCATGGAGATGAGCTGTCTGCAGAGGCAAGCAATTAATCTTGAGATTTATGAACATTCTTTGCTAAGGGAAATGCAAAACTGTAAGGTACAAGGGTGAGAAGTTCAGTAAAAAATAAAGATAGAAATTATTGGAAGTGAATAGGAGATAGCAGCTTTCCTAGCAGCCTGAATACTTTATTGCAGTTAATAGAATGATGTATAATTTAGTTTTATTTAAAGATAACCACTGCACTTTTTCTTAAGGCTAAATGGAACATTAAGTGTATGCTCCAAACTTGGTTGGTTTTCTGAAAACATACAAGCTGTTTTTCACATCTGGGAGGTGAATAAAGATAAGAAAATAAAATACCTCAGTCAGTGTATGTGGGAGTACAGGCTGTGACATGCAGTTTAGCATGAATAACCTTAATTTTAGGTTAGGTGATGCCTATGGGTGCAGCTGTCAATTTGGGGCAATTGTTCCTACCTGGAGGGTTAAACTTCATTTTTGATAATGTACATAGTTTTGTGCATTTGTTCTGAGATAATATTTAGCTTTTTGTTTGAATGTTTTTCATTAAAACAAAATGTCTTGAAATATCTGACATAGGGTCAAATGGAGATGACAAGAAGCAACTGCATAAAAGATCCACCTGCCAAACATTAGTGTGTGCTTGGAGCCTGACAGTTAGAAAAACACATTCAAAAAAGCTGTCAAGTATAATAGGTGTGAACACAAATGTCTTATAATGGTTATGTTATCCATGTTATCTTAGAATGTAACTGGCCTTACAGGTATACACAAAAAGGTAAAAGTATTGAATTATATTAAAAAATGCAGAGTGCAAATAGCTGCAGGAGACATATTTGGGAAGAAAATTATATAAAAGGATTACAGGACTGATAGCAAAATATCAGAGACAAAGGACAAGGGGAGTAATTATACTTACTGCTAGAAGAGCTCCAGTACAGAAAGATGAAAGAAAAAAGATGGTAGATTTGTGGTAGCAAGGGGCTGTTGTGGAGCTTTAGAAAGTATTGGGAGTAATAATCAGTTTCAGCATGAAATATTACTTATAGAGGGGGGCTGAGGCCTGATTTGCAATAGTGATGATGTTTCTGGGGGACCTAGAAAGGAAAATATAACAAAAGAGGATAGATTCCTGAAGACATTTATGAAAATATTTGGTATGGAAGATGTCAATGCAGTAGTAGGAACTTAGAGAAATTTTACATATTATTCCCCAAGGTACAATAACTGGGCTAGACTAGATGTTATATTTTACAGGAATATGTGCATTTAATTGAAAGCTTCAACACACATCCGATAACTATTTCAGATCATGCACCAGTAAAAATGAAGATAAAAATGCAGGGTAATGATGTACAAATTAAACACTGGCCCTGTCCCACCTACCTGTTAAAAAGAGAGGAATTTAAGGAATGAGTGGCAGAAATTATTTCAAAGTTATCCATAAAGACAAAAATTTCTTCAGGAGTTATAGCATGTGAGTGGGATAAAATGAAAACAGAGTTTAAAAATGTGTAGAAATAAAAGAAAAAGAGATATGGTTAAGAAGTAATATGAATTATTTAGAGGGGCTGACAACGGTTAAAGTATTGCAGAATAAGGAAAATTTCATAGAACAAGAAAAGGCCCAGATGCAGAGTGCTAAAACTTTTAATACATTGACTTAGGCAACCAGAAGTAGAATCAGTCATCACCAAACTTAAAGAGCCTATAGCAAGAAAAAATAACTAGAGATCCTGTAGAGGTATTAGAGATATTCTGGAAATTGTATGAAACTTTGTATGCAACAGAGAAATGCAGAAATCAAGAGAGAGAGAGAGAGCACAAATGAAAATATTTATGGAAGGCTTAAGTATAACAAGGTTAGAGGTAGATGAGGCTTAACAGCTAACAGTGAAGATAGCAGTTAGGATAAAAAAACAGTGCTATATAACGAATCTGCAGAAAAGTCTCCAGGAATAGATGGTAATCCTATGGAAGTCTGGAAGGTACGAGAGAATAAAGAGATAAATAAAACCTTCTAGATCTTTAACAGTATTTTAAAAGGCGGGGAAGCACCGACATCTTGGAAGAAGGCTGTGGTGGCTGTAATACCTAAACATGGTAAAGATCCATCAGACCCAACTTCATATAAATCCATTTCAATTTTAAACAGTGATTATAAATTGTTTATGTCTATACTAGCTAAAAGAATGGCAAAGGTGTTATGGAAACTGATAAATGTGACTCAATTAAAATTTTTGGAGGGGGGGGAAGCATTTGTCAACATTAAAAAAATTATGATCCTAAGGGAAGCAGAATATAAGAAAATATCACAGTTGTTGGTTGGTCTTGATACAGATACAGCATTCAGCTGAGTAAGCTGGGATTTTATGAGTAGTACAATGGAAACATTTGCATTCCCTGATACAATAATAAGGTTAATTAGAAGGATATATGAAAGACTGGAGCAAGAATTAAAGTTGGAGGGCTCCTCTATGATAAGTTGTGTCTGAGGACCCAGGCAGATGTGTCCACTTTCCCCTTTGTTATTTGCTTTATATTTAGAGCCATTGGCAAAGAAAATAAGGGACACAGAAATTCAAAGATATAAGTTGTATTTCAAATAAGAAAAGTTGACTTTATTTGCAAGTGATATTGTTTTGTACTTGATAAATCCAGAAAAGGACATATCTGTGTTTTGAAACATTTTTTTGACAGTTTAACTAAGGAAATTATTATTTTGAGCTAGGACACCAATATGAATTGTCTAGACATTGTAAGACCTTGTTAAAGTTAATTCTGGCGGCTGCCAAAAAAGCAATTACTAGAAAATGGAAATTAGTTAATTTTCAGTTTTGTTTTTGCAATCTATTCCATTATAAGTAATGTCTACAATCAAACTCAACCTTAATGCCTTAGATATCTATATGTACTACCTAGGATTTACTTTATTGTATTGTAATTATGTTGTATTAATCTTACTTGACGGAGCCTTTCTCTCTGTGCCTCCGCCGAAAAAATGGGCTCTGCTTGGCCCAGTGGACTATCTGGGAAGCAAATGTCGATAAATAAAATAAATAATACATGTCTAGACTGACTGTATTTGAAGCAGTGAATATTGTAACAGAGATAAAATAACTGGAAGTGGGAACTTTAGAAAAGAAAGGTTCATTACACAGAAACAAGTGGAAATTGTGGAAACAATACATGCAGAATAATGTTCAGAAAGAGGAGTGAGGTTTAACATAATGTAGGAACTGAGCAACTTATGTAATGTTGGACTGAAAATAGTTACAAAAAATAAGATATGTGATATATATAACTGAAAATATGTTTGTATGGTTTGTTTTCTTTTATATCAATGTATTCCTTATGTCTTAAGTAATAGTTCAGTTAAGTTGTTAAAATATAACTATACAAAGTTGTTCAGCCATGGGTCAGGAAAGATGTCACTGAGCCTTAGCTGCCTCACAAGTTTATCAGATGATGGAGGAAGTTGTGAACTGTCACAGGCTATGACATACACCACAAACGGCAAAAAAAAAAAAAAAAAGCTGAGCACACTACATCACATGACAGCAGGTCGATATGCAGAAAGTATGGATGGAATTTTACTCACAAAATAAAGATAGAAGAACAATCAAGAAACTCAGGCTGGATGCATGTAGTGGGAAAGGCATGAATGACCATATTTCTCTTACCCTAGCCCTGAAACTTCTTTCAGAAGATCCTAAAAGGCATAATATAAAAAGTAATATATCAATACAACAATAATAGTTTCAGGGCTTTACCAAGATTAATTTGGTCTTACAGTTATTTTTGGTACAGTTATTTTTGGTATAGTTCTTTATATAAAAACATATCTCACAAGTCTATTTTTACAATGCTCTATTGATGGAATATAAAACTTTTTTAAATGTTTTTTATTAATAGTGTAGATTGTGATTAAAATATCTTGTAATGCTTATGTATATTCTTGCAACATATAAATGTAGGACATTTTTTACAACAAAGTAACTAAAAGGTTTAGAACGCTTGATGCGAAACACCGAAAGTTTTTTTGTAAATTAAACAATTGAAGTATCAAATGGCCAGCCAATCACAGAGAGTGTAAAAGTATAAAATGATTTTTGAACATTTATTAGATGATTCTAATGAAGTCTCCATGGAGAGATGAAAGTGCTTAATCTGTGCTTTATTTTATTGTTTTTATTTTAATAAATGTGTTTAATTATATATCTTGGAATCAATTTTTTGGAATATCAGTGTAACAGACTCTACAATACGATATTTTTGTGGAAGACAGCCTTTATTGTTCTGGAATTGCACCCTGTGAATTATTAGTGGTGAACAATCAAGAATTTCCTTTCCTTTGCAAAAGTGAAATACAAAACAGATGCAATAAAATATACCCAAGGAGAATTTATTTCACGAAACAAATGTATGATAGATACATCAAGAGGAACAAAACGAGTAGTACATAACAGTACTGTAAGTGAAGACTCAGTTTGTCTTATGCAGTCTTACATGCTGTTAGCAAAAAAAAAAAAACTGTCATGATTCAGATAATGACTGTTCAAATTCCTCTACTGAGTGATTCAGGTCCAGTTTACAACATAGTGAATTATGTCATAATTTCACAACTATACACAGACACTATATTGCACAATAAGCAATTCAAACTACACCCTTAGAAACTTTTGCTACTGAAGGGAGTCTTCTGAACAGCTGCAACAGTAAACATTTTTTATGTGGTAAGATATAACATATCAGACAGTTTAGATCTTGGTGAGATTATAATACCACTGAGAACAGCACCACAGAAAACAAAACTCAGAAAAATGAGAAGTCAAAAAGTCAAACAATATATCAGCTGACTTAATATCTGGGCAGTCAATGTCTAACACTGAACAAGTCAATATCATAAAATCTAGAGTATTTTAGCTCCATGTGAAATTAGTTATTTTAGTATTCTGTTCTAAAACCATTAGCCCTATAAGGTATACAATTACAAATCAAATCAGTAGAGATCTAGTGTGCATAAAGTAAAAAACATTTGACAATGTCTCAAGCTGAATGGTGAAAATTGTGTTTGCTGTACCTAATAAATATCCTCACTGCCAAGAAAGACGTCAGCAAATTATATTTTAGAGAGAACAGGGCTAGTTAAGGCAATGTAAATCAGAGCATTAGAATTTAAACAAG
Source organism: Protopterus annectens (assembly GCF_019279795.1). Classification (NCBI taxonomy): domain Eukaryota; kingdom Metazoa; phylum Chordata; order Ceratodontiformes; family Protopteridae; genus Protopterus; species Protopterus annectens. Next base: position 179,747,847 of record NC_056739.1, read on the forward strand.
ATATGTCAAAGTACTGGCAGAACTAGAACACTTGTCAGAGAGAAGACACAGTTTCTTGACACTGATAGATGTACAAACCCTATACTGCACAACTGCTTGACTTATAAGACAAACAGAGTCATGTCAAGAGGCTTAGTATATAATACACAGATACAAAATGTGAGTGCTAGCCTTACTGAGGTGCATATCCCAAATTATATTTCTGTAGAAGATAAAAAACATGTCTAAATCACTGTAAACTGCTCATTAGCTCGGCTGTATGCAGCCTACATGAAACTCATAACAATTTCAGTGACTATGACTGCTGTAGTAGTAAGAACAAAGTCTGAACCAAATGCAGATATTTAAGAATCTTTACTATCAAGTAACCTTTGTCAATTATTATTGATAGTTATAACTGACTTCAAACAATGCACTAGTAATTGCTAAGTCACTATCAGCAGTAGTTTTATTTAGGGCCAAGGTATTTTTTTCCCATTTTGCTACTAAGCACGTGTTAAGAGCAGACAATGGGCATCCATTTAAAGCAAAGACCATCCAAATGACATTTTTTCACCATAATTTGGTGTTTTGTTTATTTGATTGAACCCCAAACCAGTTATGTACAAAGTATTTTTGCCTGGAGCTGTTTCTCTAGTTTCTTTTCAATTGTTTAATTTCTCCAACTTGTTTACATTTTTAAGCCCATGCCAGAAATAGATTTCATTCCTATGTCGTGGCATAATAAAAAATCATGAAACCAGTTTTGCTTCAGTCTTTGATGTTTGCCAAGAGTGTTCCTTTCCACACCTTCACAATACCTAAAGTTTCCTTTTTCTGTAATTTATGTGTTTACCTATATGGTTACCATGTCTTTAACATCACAGAAGCAAGCCGGGATCTATAAAGAAAATGAAAAAGCCAGGTAGATCACCGATTTATACTACAGCATCAATAAAGTCTTAAACCTATCTCAATTACAGCAGTTAATTTTTTAATGTGTGTATTTATCCCAGGTGAACAATGTTATAAATCAGCTATAAAATGTGGCTTGAGACTTCAATTCCCAGCTGAGAACCTTTCTCCCTGACTAAACTACACATTCAAGCTTAACTTGCCAATGTACTGCATAACAGAGATGGACACTACAATGAAATATGTCATTGTAAAATAAAAGTTAAATTCTTGCCTGACAGTCAACATTGGAGAAAACCAGTACATTTATTGCTGAAAGGAACCCAGCAGATGTTCTTCTCATGATGATCAACTTTATATCACCATAAAATTACATCTGGGAAGTGAAAACCATGGTTATAAAATAAGAATCAAAGACACTATCAAGCTATTTTGTACACAATACTTAGAAGATCAAGATATTATAAAATATAGAGTGAACAACTACAAGCAAAAAATAGCCAAGCTAGAGTTTTCACTGTGTGATATGTTAAACATCCAGTAATAGAGGCCCATGGGATATATGCAAATGACCCCTTAAGGAGAGCAAGTGTTTCAGCTATATGGCTTTTGAATATCCATGATTCTTTACCTTTTGAAGTCATTATGGACACATTCAGGTTAATAAAGCCATACTCCACTAGCTGTGGACATGCATGTTTCAGCCTTCTTATGATCGTGCTAGCACAGTATAAATACAATGTATAGCTATAATCTAGAAACACAGGGTCTTTATACCCAGCTAATGTCCATAACCATTAAGGTGTCTGCAAAATTTAAATACTCAAAACCACTGTTAAGCCAGAAGATGAGCCTTAAAACAACTCTTTAGAATGAATGTAACTTTATTTCACAATTTTATCTTTAGCAATAGACTTCTTGAGAAATGAATTACACAAAAGATAACTGAGCTTACATACTTGAGATAAAATCATGTTAGCCAATCACAATAAAAATACAAGTAATAAATGCATCCAATGTTAATTGCCACTCTATTTAACCCTTTGCCATCTAAGCTCCTTTTGCCAAATTACTGTCCTTCAGAAAACATTTAACTTACTTGCCATTCAGTTTCTTTTTTGCTCCACCTGATGTTTATAATTTCCTTCCCTTAAATCATAAGGAATGTGTTCTACTACTGTAAAGAGAAACTTCTTATACAGGAAGCTGCTTTGGTCATCCAACTTTCTCTCTTGAGGCACATTTATTTAGAATACTAATCTATAAATCATGAATGGTGCCAACATCTTGTGCTGTGTGCCACTCATTCTCCCACATCACTTCATTATTTTAGCCTCTTGCTTCCTTGATCAGGCTTGACGCAGCCTTAACATCTGTGTCTGGCTTTACAAATACCCAACTCTTTATATGTAATACAGCAATAACACATGGCTGGGTCTGGGTAATGCTGGATTTACCCATGGTTGGCGTGGTTTGGTCATGAGGGCGAAGCTATTGCTATTATACAATGCTATTAGTTTTGTGTTGTGTTATCTTTGTGTTGTTCTTATTTAGGTTTTTGTTTGGTTTACTTTGTATTCTTCCTCTTTTTTTGTGAGATAAAGTAGTCCACATTTTCACTTTGTGTTTATTGTTTGTCTTTTAATTTAAATACAAGTTATTATTAATTTTTCAAGAGATGTTAGGAAATAATTATATTAGTAGATGTAGTTTTAAAGCTTTTGGTTGGTCTTCCTGTTGTAGTTTCTTTTACATTTCTGTATTGCTTCTGACTTGCTGGTTGTCTATGCTCAGATGTTGGCTTGAGTTCTTGTTAGTACCTGTAATGAGAGATTGTGTTTATAGTTAGTTTTATGTTTATAACTATATATATATATATATATATATATATATATATATATATATTTATAGTTTAGTTTTATATATATAATTATACATTTACTTACTTTTACCATTGAGAATAACACTCTATGTTATAGATGTGTATATGTTTAAGCTGTTATGGATTTTATGGGTGAAATTGTAGCTGACTGGCCAAGTGAATGATTTACTGTTGGCAGTAATTATTGCCACTGCTGCTTGTGGATTGAGCTGCTTGACTGTCTTACTTTTGGGAAGGGAGAGCTAACTGTAGTTTATCTTGGCACTGGCGCCGCATGTAGTATGTAGAATTAGGGAGAGTAGAATCACGGGTGATACTGCTGAAGGGAGGTGTTCACATGCATTGCTGGTAATAATGAAACAGTTGAATGTATGTTTTTTTACACAGTGTATATGGCAATATAGAAGGAGAAGTGTTTTGTAAGTTTTAAGGGTTTCAGTAACTTTTATTTCATTTGTAGTTGTGGCTGCATGATACATTAGTGACCGGACTTTTTACTTTGGTTATGCAGGATTTACAATATGCACGCTGGTTGGATGGGCCAATCAGTGTGCACGTTTCTCGTTATTGCTGAGATGGCATTGTATAATACAGAATAATACACTGTCACCTGCCAACTGTGATAATCTGTTGACATGATCATCTACTTTGTTTTCATTTGCTTATGATTTCTCCATGGAAGTTGCTTATAAAAAACATTTTCTTGAGATGTTCATATTCCAACTATGATACCTTTGATTTGCTATATAATTTTGTCATGCTTATGAAACTTTTCAGTCTTCCTTCAATTTACTCCTGTAAAATGTCTTTTTATGTCTGCTAATCACTTCTTTCATTTTCTAAGCTACACCTCCTGCTTATCTTCAGCTTGTCTATCTCATATCACATAAAATCCTTTGTTATGAGGGTTGTCTACCAGTCTGGAAAATGCTTAAAACAGCAAATATATAGTCCCCATTATCCTGAATGCTTCAGTCTACCCAGAAAGACACCTTACCATTCTTTACTATATAGCAAATGATTCATCTCTGCCAAAGTTTCTTTCTAATGACTTAATATTGTTTCCTGGAATGTTAGATGAACTCTGAAACACAAGTAATTAAGTCTTCCTTCATAGAGAACTGAAACACAAACTCCTTTCTTGATGTTTCTTGAAGTGCTACATGGACATTTGTTTAAGCATACTAAAATTCTACTTCTACATGACTATAACCCCTCCCCAAGTGCAAATACTTTTTCATATGGTATCATAACCCTGCTTCAGATCTAAGTCAGTTAAATACTTGTAGTAACTGGGAGTTCTATTTCCATATTTGCTGTTAAAATGATGCAGTTAGGCTGATACTCGTACAGAAATGAATTTTCCCTGCTATAACCTCAACTAGCCTGGACCTGAGTCACTTGCCCAAAACCTCATTGAGGACAAGGAATATTATGGTGGTAAGAATGTCAGTTCACACATTTGCCTGGTGTTCCTTTCTGCTTTGAATGGACATAAACCAGTCCTGTTAGGTACCACATAAAGTTTATGCAATTTATGAAATGCCATCACCAGTGTAATAAATTTCTGTCCAGGACTATCTCCTCAATTTCTTTTCTAAGAAAGCTCAGCAGCCATGTCAAGGGTCTCTGTAATATAGAAAAGAATCATTCCTATTTCTTTTTACCTTTACCTTTTGAATGGCTTCTATAGAATACAGCAGTAAAAGTGAGGGGTCTTCTTAGTACCTTATCTTGCAAAAAGACATCTACATTACTGAGTTCAAAAATGGAATTAACTCCTTCTAATCTAATAGTAAGGACCCTGGCATACATGTTTGAGTAAGCATTGATAATGTAGGTAGTCTTCAGGTCACTGGATCACCACAACACTTTTGTCTTTTTTCAGAACCTTAACTAAGATCTCTTCAATGATGGAAGAACATTGTACTTTTAAGAATGGTGTTGACCACCAAATAATAACATCCAGTGAAACCAATATCCCCACTAGACTGTAGAAATCAATGGGGAAGCCATTAGGCATGCAAGCTTTCCAGTATATGAGTTTTCAAATTGTTTTGCAAAATTCTTCCTGAATTGTTCCAATCTGAAGTCCTCCCCTGTCACCTCCACCCACTGCACAGTATTTCATCTCCCTGAACAGCTCCAGCCTGAAGTCCTTCCCTATCACCTCCACCCCTTGCACAGTATTTCATCTCCCTGAACAGTTTCAGTCTGAAGTCCTCCCCATTCATTTCCAACCACTGCACAGTATTTCATCTCCCTAAACAGTTCCAATCTGAAGTTCTTCCCTGTCACCTCCACCACTGCACAGTATTTCATCTCCCTGAATAGCTTGAGCCCGAAGTCCTTGCCTATCAATTCCATCCCTTGCACAGTATTTCATCTCCCTGAATAGCTCCAGCCTGAAGTCCTTGCCTATCACTTCCACCCCTTGCACAGTATTTCATCTCCCTGACTAGCTCCACTCTGAATTCCTACCCTATCATCTTCACCACCTGCACAGTATTTCATGGATGTCTATAAGCTTATCCTCCAGGCCCTCTCTCCTCTTGCCTTCTTTGCCTACCCCTTATCCCATTGTCTTCCTTCACTATACTTCCTGTTTCTCCAAATCCAGAGGATGTTTCCCTCCCGTGATTGTCAGAACATTCCTTGCACTCAAGTACTCCATTCCTCATTCCCCATGCCCCATGCCTTTGGGGCAGGACAGTGCCATTTCAAGTCTCTTTGAGACTCCTACTCAAGCAAAGCAGACTAAATGCCCCATTTTCAGTATCCTATATCTACTATACATTCTAGCCCATAAAGGTCATTCAAAATGTAGTCTAAGTGGTTCATGTACCAGACCGGATCCCTGAAGAATGTAAGCCTTCCTTCCCTAGACTTACTTTTCCTTCCTAGTTCACCACCATCATCATCAATCACTGGCTAATCTTTTAAACCTTTTTGTGACAGCATATGCATTTGCTTCCTTTATCCCAAGCTGCATGTCCTACCTGGCATCAAGCAAAACATTAAAGAGTGCCTCAACCCACAATTATTTTATCCCCCCCCCCCTTCAAATGACTGCCAGTTCTTCTGGAAAAGAACACCAGTTCCTTCTCATTTGAGGTAAGGTCACAAATGCTTCCCAGGCAAAATCTTGTTTCTTTCAGTAGCCATCTCATCAGCATTCATCTACTATACCCTTTCTTTCTGACTCGCTCTAAGACCAAGCCGAGGCCTCTTCTAACCATAATTATTATCCATCACAAATCCTTATAGCAGTTCACTATAAATATTGTATTATAAGATGATACATTTTATTTAGCTTCTGATTTATTTTTAAATCCAGTTGAGACAAAGGTTCAAGTTCCAAGAATATTGTTAATTAGAACCAAAAAAAAAGTGTTTTTGAAATATTAACTAATTCTAGAGTAATGTAAGAAATGTACTGCTTTATACCTTAACGTACAACTATCCAATTAGGAATATTTACAGTAAAACAATTTATTCATTTTAATTGTGATGTTGGAAACACTACTGTTATATTCTGTTTCTACTAGAAGCATGGCATTTGTTTAGATATATAAATATTTCTGCAGAGATGTAACTAAAACATGTTTTTATACTTTAAGGTATAAAACTTGAATTAACTATGCAAATATGCATAGTGAAACTGATTACTTAATTTTGAAAAGTGATGATAAAAATGCCACTATTACTACAACAGACTAAAATGGGAAACACAGAAGAACCCTACTAGCAAACATTTTGATGCAAAGGAAAACAATGCCTTTTTATGGAAAGTGGAATATATATTTTCAGGTCCAATAAACTGAGTGGGCCTTTCTTGGACTTCAAGCAATTCTGTAGCTCCTGGTTTAAAAACAGGTCATGTGGGACTTGCTATGGCTTGGGCTAGATTTGTTTTACTCAGGGGGAAAGATGATCAGTCAGTTCTTAGCTAAAGTGAAAGCTTATGAGGTAAGATCTCACATTTATTCGCTAAAACAATGAAGAAGCATGGCTTTAATTGGGTAACAATGATTCTATAAAATGAAAACTACTGCTGAACATGGAATCCTTTCATAATTTTCAACAGATATTGACAGTTATTGAAGTTGCCTTGTAGAAGAAAGATTGCAATGAAATGGCAATTTCGATCAGTTTTATTTAAGAAAATACGTAATTTTGACAGTATACTGTAAGTTTTTGTTTGTCATACTGACAAAGAGTTAGCAGCAATACAAATCATCTTATCTTGTGCAGCAAACATCTCAAAGTTTATGAGCAACTTGGCATGCAGTCTTTTAATCCAGAATCTTTTAGCATGATACATTACTGAACTGAAAAGAGTACAATTCTGGAAACAGTGTACATTGTTAAAAAAAAATCATATCAAGCCATGTGGGATTTAAGCCTTCCAGTTAATGTACTAATGTAGGTCACTATTAGGCTAAAGCACAGTATATTTGTTTTTCAAGAAAATAAGTTTTGCCTTGTCAAAGGCTTAGGGTGAATGAGAAATATAGCAGGTGCTTTGTGAGTGTAAGCATTTCACTTATCAGTAAGAACAGCTGTATTTGCATTGTGTTTGCTTGTGGTGAGAAATAAATTTATCATGATTACACAGCCAGTTTTTTAAGAAATTATAAGTAGTAATGAAACCAATTATTAGTAAAAATAATAAGAAACAAAGAAAAGAAGTATACGTTGAGAGAGATTCTAAAATCTGTAAACCTTCACTTACCATATAGCTTCATATTTGTATTCACAACAATGATTACTGGGCTTATTAGCTTATATGAACAATTACAACAAAACCAAAGGTAATAGAAGATAACAATCAGTCACAAAATGCTGATTACAATAACATAATGTTTTGATTGGCTTTTATAAAGTATGCAGGTATTTCATGCCTTATCTCCTTACAATGTTGGATCAAAGCTGAAAAACACATTTTCCTAGAAACCATTGAGAATAACCCTTGATAACTGTGAGTGTAAATCAAAAAAAATGACAGAGAATGTTTCTTTTTAAGCACCATTGTCTCTTTCTATTAAATAAAATGTTCTAAAAATAGAAAATGTATTTTCATCATTTCAAACTATTAAGCACATTAAAAGAATGCTTTTAAAGTATTCCTTAGTACTCAGCTATAGAATAGACAATAGTGGTAAAACAGCATTTGGTGCTTTCTGGTTTACAAAGCAATTTAATTAGAAAGTTTGAAAAAAAATGTTTATTTATTTATTGCATTTATTTATTTATTTATTGCATTTGTTGACCGGGAAGGTCCACTCGGTCTTAGCGACCCGTTTTCAGTGGAGGCCTGGGGAGAAAAGCTCCACAAAAAGTTACATTAATACTAATAATGAATGAGAGTTTACATTAATAGACATATTTCAGAGGCAGGAAGACATAGGCTTTCATGTGTAACATTCGGTGTACAAGAAAAAGGATATTGAGAGAGGTAACAGATTTACAGAATTATTCAGCATATAAGAAAAACATTACATTAATACATTGGCTTACATCATTAACATTCATTGCAAATAGTTTTGTACAACTTTCAGAGAAGGAGTTTAGTAGTGGGGGGTGCTTAGGTAGGAGCATGAGAGGGGCATATCCATTTGGAGGTCAGGTGAGAGAGCAGGTGGGTTTTGAAGTTGTTGTTGTGGTTAGACATGTTGCGTAGTGGGGAGGGGAGAGAGTTCCATAGTTTAGCTATGGTGAAGGCTAGTAGTAGATGGCCAGGGGAATGAGAGGGTTTGTGCACCTGAAGGAAATTTTGACTCTTGGATCTTAGGGAGTGAGAGGGTGTGTAGGGTGTGAGGACAGAGGTCAGGGATGGACAATCTGCAGGTCTGAAGATGAGCTTGTGTGTGGTGGTAAGTTGCAGATATATGAGGTAGTTGGGGAGTTCTTACCATTTGAGGGTGTGCAGAGTGTGGCAGTGATGAGATGAACTTTTGGTGTTGGTTGCAAATTTGCTAATTTTGGGGTAGCAGGATTTGAGTTTGGAATGAAGGCCTAGATGGAGGTTGGTAAATAGGGGAGCGCCATACATGAGAGATGGGAGGAGGAAGGCAGATGCAAGTGTTTGTCGGGTGTAGGGGCTGAGATAACGGTTGTGTCTGAAGAGGAGACCCATTTTTTGATGGGTTTTCTTAATAACTGAGTATATGTGGGAATCAAATTTTAGGATTTCATCAATAATGATGCCTAGCAGTTTGGTGGTGGGAACGATTTCCAGTGGAGTTTTATTGTAGCTTGTAATGCAGAATAGGTTTCTGTCAAAAGTAGTGTTTCCACTGGGAGTAAAAATCATTAGTTTTGTTTTGCTAGCATTTAGGGCAAGGTGATTGGATTTCATCCAGGATTCTGTTTTGGAAAAGGTAAGCTGGGTTTTTTGTAGTAGGTTAGAGTGGGAGGAGGCTGAGCAGATGATGATGGAGTCATCTGCATATTGGATAATGGAGGCTTTAGGGATGCAGAGGAGGAAGTTGTTGATAAATATGTTAAAGAGTAGAGGGCCTAGTACTGAGCCTTGAGAAATGCTGGTGGTTGTGGGTAGAAAAAGAGAGGTAGATTAGTTCCACTGTACTGCTTGTTGGTGGTTGGATAAGTAGCTGGTGAACCAGGCTAGGGTGGGGGGAGAGAGATGTAAGAGGGAGAGCTTGGATAGGAGTAAGGAGTGGGAGATGGTGTCAAATGCCTTTGAGAGGTCTAAAAAATAGAGATGATATGTATTTGCCCTTGTCTTGTGCTAGGTTTATGGTTTCTAGAAAGGACAGGAGGGCAGTCGTGTTACTGTGGCCAGGGTGAAAACCATGCTGGGCATGGGAGAGGAGTTTGTTCAGGGTTAAAATTTGCATAATTTGTGCATGGATAGTTTTTTCTAGTATTTTTGAGAGAGGCGAAAGTATTGCTATGGGTCTAAAATTGGTTGTGTCAGTGTTTTTGCTGCCTTTATGTAGTGGGATGGTGCATGCTTGGCACCAGATGATTGGAACATAGGATTCCTGTATTGATCTATTTATAAGTATGGATATGTGATAGGCTATAGCTTCAGCAGATTGCTTGAGGAAGATGAGTGGTAGGTTGTCTGGTGCGTTATGCCAGGGTTTTAGCTTGAGGAGGAGCCTTTTTATTGTGTTTGTGGGGATGGGTTTTAGGCTGAAGGGGGAGGTAGGAGAAGGTTTGTTGGTAGGGAATGGGGGAAGGATGGTGGGTCAGGGAAGGAGGAGGATAATTTTGCTATGCAATCTATAAAGAATGTGTTGAAGTTAGTGGCAGTTTCTAGGCTGGTAAGAGTTGGATCAGGGCATGCCGTGCTTTTGTTGCCAGGGTGAAGGATGGGGGAAACGGAGCTCCAGAACCTTTTTGGATTGGATGAATGTATAGATTGGAGTTTGCTGTAGGAGTTTTTGCGATCTTTGGTTATTTGTTTTTTGGCTAACTTCCGCGGTTGTTTGAAGTCTAGGAGGGAGCTGGAGTCATTTTGTTTTTAGTATTGCTTCCATTTTGTGTCCCGTTGATGCATGATAGCTTTAGTTTCATAGGATAGCCAGGGGCTGGGATTAGCTTTGGTTCGTTTGGATCTGAGGGGGGCTAGATGGTTTAAAATGGTAAGAAATGTTTTACTGAAATGGGATACTGTGCTGTCTAGTGGAAGGGTTTTTAAAGGTGACCAGTCAGTGTGTTTCAAGCACTCTGATAATAATTCAGGGTTGAAGGAGGCTAGGTTGTGGGTTTGGCTGTATTGGTGATGTTTATGTGGGGGGGGGATGCGGTCAATGTAGGCTGGTATGTGGACGCTGAGGGGATCAGGTAGTATACTGGAATTTGAGGCAAGGTTGGGATGGGTAGTCAATATCCAGTCTATGATGGTACCAGAGGTTCCATCTTTGTTTGGCCTGGTTGGAAGGTTTATGAGTTGGATGAAATTGTATAGATTGATTGAGTGGGATGAGGTGTCAAAGTACAGGGAAGCCCAGTTGATGTTCATGTCACCAAGAATGTAGGTTTCTATTTTGATATTATTTTCAAATGTATGCCGATTTCTAATCACAGCTAATAGCAAAGACATAATATAATAATGTTTACACGAATTATACATGATTTACAAATATATGAATTATAAATACTAATCTAAACTGTATCACCTCTAGTTTTTACAACTAAGTCATTAAATCAAATGGTACTCACTTAAGGAAGGCTATATTCTCAACATTTTGCTTTCAAGAAGTGTAAAGGTATTATTTTAATTGGAATGTAATAGCAAACATAGAAAACACAATAGTAACGTGATGTTATATGTAGGGGTCCTGCTGACACAATATTACAGTATATGTAGGGATCCCTGCAAACATCTGTGTGTCTGTTCAGTCAGCAGCAGTCCAGTCAACCATTTATGATCAAGTAAGCACCTGGTTCACAGGTGTCTGAGATCACGTAACTGGGGTTATACCCTTACCCCATGTTTGTGCATATATAGTTAGCATGAGGAGAGGGGATTAGCCCCCCACACACACACACACACACACATGCGATTGCAAGGAACTTGCCCCCTTGCAAAAAATAGTTTTTATTTTTTTTTTACTTTAAATGTTATATGTGCCAAGGCAGTTCCTTGGTACATGTGTACAAATATGTCAACAGCAGCATTTTCAATATTTTATTTGATCTTTAGTACTACACACTTTTATAAATATATATATATATATATATATATATATAAATTATATATATATATATATATATATATATATATATAATATATATATATATATATATATATATATATATATATATATATATATATATTATTTTATATATATATATATATATATTTAGAGAGAGAGAGATATGGGTCTACTTTGTTTAATTGAATCTCATTTCACTGCATTTTATTTTACCCCGACACTTCGTTGAAAACACAAATTGCTGAAATCTCATTAGACTGAATCTCATTTCTCTGAACTGAACTTAGTATTTATGGAACTGTGTAGAGTACTGTAAGGCAAGTCAGAATCTAAATCAAAGATGGAAAAACAATTGTCCAAATAGTTCAACCAACAAAAACACGAATGGAGCAAAAGTAGAAGAAAGGCTCGACTCCTTTAATCACACAATGCAATTTATTCCGCAAAAACTTCTAGTTCTCAAAACACATTAACGCTATACACAAATATCATGCGTTTTCATTTCAAGTGACTTCTTCAGATGAACAAACAGAATGCATACCAACAATAAACCTCACAATATATACCATCTAAGTCAATTATCTAATAATTAATTAATGAAACAATTAAATATTTTATTTCATCAAACTTAAAATACACATTAAATAACCATTATATAAAAAAATAATACTTTCAAAAAAAAAGTATATTAATATAAATACATTTCTTTAAAATAGGTTAACTTACATACATATTAAATAACTATAAATACCCTTAAAAACATTTAAAAATATTAACTGACAAATTTTTGTGGCCAATAGCACTCTCTAGTGTTGGGAAAATATTTTGTTTCACTGTTGTTGTTTAGAAGCAGATTACAAAGGTGGCTATGTATTATTCAGAAAATAAACCGAAGAGGTAAAAGGTTACAATTTAGCTGCTCTTTAACTTCAAAAGTGGAGCAAGGGAAACTGCATCATTCAAACCTGTTAGCTTCCAGTGATAGTTGCCACAATAATTCTTTATATTCTATAGATGTTTCCCATAAACCGCCCCTCACATCCTTTTGCACCACTTCCAAAATAAAAAAACTTAGCTTCCTGACAAACTCTTTTGTGTTTATACAAAGCATTATTAATACATTTCGTCCTGATCTCGTAATTATGTTCCTATATCCTATTTTTCAACTTTCTTTCCGATTTGCCCACATAAAATGCTTCACAATGGTCGCACAATGCTAAGTATACTATTCCACTATATCACAGTTCACAAAATATCTACTTTGGATCAGTCTGTCTCTACTACCAATAAAGATGGTCTCTTTTGTACATATGTGTGGGCACTGGGAACATCTCCCACATTTGAAAGTGCCAACCTTCCCCTCTCTACATATATTCCCCTCGTTTCTGGTTATAATTGGTTAGACAGTCCATCAATCTTATCCAAATTACCACGCCTCTCCTTTATACCTTCAATGGGTGTCGCAGCCTCCTCAGTTTCCATCGCCAACCAAACCAGAATCAAAATCAAAGATGGAAAAACAATTGCCCAAATAGTTCAACCAACAAAAACACGAATGGAGCAAAAGTAGAAGAAAGGCTCGACTCCTTTAATCACACAATGCAATTTATTCCGCAAAAACTTCTAGTTCTCAAAACACATTAACGCTATACACAAATATCATGCGTTTTCGTTTCAAGTGACTTCTTTAGATGAACAAACAGAATGCATACCAACAATAAACCTCACAATATATTTAACCATTGTTGGAAGTTTTATAAGCGCTTTCTGGATGACATGTGTTTCCTATGGGTAGGTTCAGAGGGTGAGTTCTCTGAGTTTTTTAAGTACATTTCTGAGTCCACAGATTTTTTGAATTTTACATATAAAAGTGATAAGAATGTTTTATGCTATTTGGATATTTTCCTTGGAAAAAGTGAGGAGGGTTTCTTTTCAAAAATTTATAGAAAAGAAACCTTTTTGTGTTCTTATTTAGCTTTCAATAGTATCCACCCCTACCACCAGAAGAAAGGTATTGTGAAGGGGCAGTACGTAAGGGGAAGCCGGATGACATCCAGAGAAAGCGATTTTGAGAATGAGTGTAAAAAATTGTGTGAAATGTATATGGATAAGGGATACCTGATTTACCTCATTGAGAGGATAGAGAAGGAGGTGAAGGTAGGAAGACAGGATAAATTTAAACCCATTTTGGGGGTTAAGGGTGGATTGAATGAGGTAAAGTCAAAAGTAGACAAACATGAAGGTGAAAGCAATTTTGTAGTGGACTTTAATGGGGATGCAGTTAAAATAAGGAAAATTATAGAAAATGAATGGAATAGGTTTGGCGAAATCTCCGATCTAGAAGGCATTTTTGAGATGCCTTTGAAGTGTACTTACCGAAAGGGGAAAAGTTTAAAGAATATTCTGGAGGGCAGAAACGAGGGGAATATATATGTAGAGAGGGGAAGGTTGGCACTTTCAAATGTGGGCAATGTTCCCAATGCCCACACATATGTACAAAAGAGACCACCTTTATTGGTAGTAGAGACAGACTGATCCAGAGTAGATATTTTGCGAACTGTGATACTAGTGGAATAGTATACTTAGCACTGTGCGACCATTGTGAAGCATTTTATGTGGGCAAATCAGAAAGGAAGTTGAAAAATAGGATATATGAACATAATTATGAGATCAGGACGAAATGTATTAATAATGCTTTGTATAAACACAAAAGAGTTTGTCAGGAAGCTAAGTTTTTTTATTTTGGAAGTGGTGCAAAAGGATGTGAGGGGCGGTTTATGGGAAACATCTATAGAATATAAAGAATTATTGTGGCAACTATCACTGGAAGCTAACAGGTTTGAATGATGCAGTTTCCCTTGCTCCAGTTTTGAAGTTAAAGAGCAGCTAAATTGCAACCTTTTACCTCTTCGGTTTATTTTCTGAATAATACATAGCCACCTTTGTAATCTGCTTCTAAACAACAACAGTGAAACAAAATCTTTTCCCAACACTAGAGAGTACTATTGGCCACAAAAAATTGTCAGTTAATATTTTTAAATGTTTTTAAATGTTTTTAAGGGTATTTATAGTTATTTAATATGTATGTAAGTTAACCAATTTTAAAGAAATGTATTTATATTAATATACTTGTTTTTTGAAAGTATTATTTTTTATATAATGGTTATTTAATGTGTATTTTAAGTTTGATGAAATAAAATATTTAATTGTTTTATTAATTAATTATTAGATAATTGACTTAGATGATATATATTGTGAGGTTTATTGTTGGTATGCATTCTGTTTGTTCATCTGAAGAAGTCACTTGAAACGAAAACGCATGATAGTTGTGTATGTGTTTTGAGAACTAGAAGTTTTTGCGGAATAAATTGCATTGTGTGATTAAAGGAGTCGAGCCTTTCTTCTACTTTTGCTCCATTCGTGTTTTTACTGTAAGGCAAGTAAAAGGTATACGCCCTTTTCCCCACTGTAGTGTGATCTTGGAGTTAGTATATATAGTCAGGGGAGT
>NC_056739.1:179765323-179862823 GCF_019279795.1 Protopterus annectens
CACTGAGATTTAATTGATATACAAACACACACACACACACACACACACACACACACACACACACACACACACATACAAAATTCCAGATAGCTGGGCTGGCAGTATTTCCTCATGTTACATTTCTATAAAAGTCATATTAATATTCACAAATGACATAGAATTATTAACAAAATTCCAGCTAGCTGGGCTGGCAGCATTTTGATTTGTCACACTTGCTAATACAGAGGTTTACTACTGGCACTTGAGTCTCCAGTACTCACAAACAGTGACTCAAAGCCAGGGCTTGAGTGCCTTGCAGCTCAGCCAGGCTGCTGCTCCTGCTTGAACCCAAATATTAGATTGTGGAAGCAGCTGTGGGGCGCGAGAGCTGCTCATACTCAAATTTGAATATGAGCTTACACGAGTAGCTATGGGGAGGGAGCAGGGGTTAGGGTAGGATTAGGGATGAGTTGGGGGATTTCAATTTTAGGGACCAGGGAGGGAGTTTTAGGTTTATGGGGTGAGTGCAGAATATAAGTTTAGAGCAGGGGATTGGAGCTTTAAGTTTCTTAACTACAGTATTTACATTTTCTGCCCTACCTAGTTCCTTTCTTCACCTCCAATTCTTTAAATTTCCAAGCAGTAATAACATGCTTTGTTATCTGTCTGACAAACTCACTAACACACCTCTTCAAATGCTCAATGTTCAACATCTGTTAATGCATAAGCATCTTTCATATGGTAATAGTTGCCTCTACTTTCGTATGAATGTAACCTAATTAACAAATGTATATGTAATTGCAAATGTATATTAACTGATGTCTGTTCAAGTATATTACTGGATGTCTTCACAGCCATCCTTGGAATTGAGTTTTGAAAATGATACCATGGTCTCGATATTTATCCATGGACCAAATGTATGTCTAGAAACCAAGTTAACTGTTCTAGCAATACAAAATACAGACACAATCATACCATTTACTTGGGAGACTACTTGAGTAAGTGCAAAGAAAGTGGTATAATTTTAATCAAAAAAAGCATATCTTAATCTATAGCAAACATCTGACTGCACAATCAGCTACCATTTTGAAATCTTTAACTGTATACCATTTTCAAACTATGTTACAGTAGCTTAAAATGTTAACTAGTAGTTAAAGGAAGGTTCATCTTATAAACTATGTGATAATTGTGAACAGTTCCATCTGCTTCAGTTTCCTGGTATAATGCATGATACTAGTGAAAAAAACTGCTTGGAGTTGCACATTTGCACATTTTCTATGGATGGCCTATCGTAATAACATAGGAAATCGCAGGAAGTAGGGAACAAATGTATTTACCTGTGTCAACCATCTAAGATGTGATTATGGTTTATTTTTTCATGCAACTGCAGCTACACAAAAATTATGCACATACTAATCATACTGATGATTGTTGTTTTCAGTATAAACAGTTGCTTCATTTATAGCAACACTGTTTGCCTTTAAGCAAGATTTAATGACTACCCCAAATTAAAGAGAAACTCTACCGCTGGTGGTTATGTGCATGGGATTGAGTAATCCATTTTTTTCAGTTACATATAGTCCACTGCTGTTCCTGAATAATCTAAGAAATGTTTGACTGTCACAGTTGCACAGCAAGGAACAACAAATGTCATTTCAAGGCAGAACCAGGATCAAGTTAACAAGGTTCTGGTAGAGCTGCAGCTTCAGGCCTGCATGTCTGAAGCAGAACCTTTTGCTCCTGCTCCCAATGTAGTCTGAAATTGCATGCTGTTGTCACACCAAATAAAAAAAAACTTTATACTTTTCAGCTCCAGGCCCATGAGGCCTATACTCAAACACTGGGCATGACTGGTTTGACTGGTTCAAAGAAGGCAAGAGGCAAAGTCCTAAGTATGCATTAAAATAATGACATGTTCTGTGAAGAACTGCTATGAACCTGCAAAATAAGCATTCTTATAGCAGATGTGTAATCAACTAATTAATGCAAGTCTGTGCACACATGTAGTGGTAGTACAAAACAATATTTCCATTCTTCTAGAGAAATGTGGTCATTAGCAGATCTCTCAGAATTTAGAGAACATATTCAGAGACATCACACAATGCATATCATTAAGGGACATTTGCAAACTTCAAACAGCTAGGGGTATCTCAAGTGTGGCTTTACTGGTTTAGTTAGTAAAACTCTCCTTATCTTAGTTAAAGTTTTTCAAGGAGTTCACAACCACCTTTTTTTGTTGACATTTTCTGGAAAAAATGAATATTTTAAAATTAACTGTGAAGGTTTATACCAGTGTAAGAAAGATGATTGAAAAAGTTATGACTTTACATTTGAGCATAGATTTTCTATTTGTATTTATTTACAATATAATTGCACAGTTTGGCTGGTAGCACTTCGGGCAAAAATCTTCCTTTGCCTTCCCCAGTACATTAAAATTTGTACCTCGATGGGTAGCCTTAGGATAAGTCTCAGGTAACGCTATTGTCAGGCTATTGTAAGAGTGAAGATAGCTTGTGCTTTTTAACAGGACTGGCTTTTCAGAACAACTCACTCATGTCTCTGATATGCACATATAATGGCATAGGTGCCAGAGTGCAAAGCCTGCTTGTAAGATACCATTGGTGATTCTAGCAGTGATATCTCACTCCTGAGTATTTGCCCTTAGAAGTTCAGCACCTTTGCTGCAAACCCCCTCTTACGTTGCTGTGCTGCTCAGGTGAGACCATCTTAGCAATTACTGAATTACTGCTTTAATGTTTGCATATTTGCAGATGTCCCTTAGCAAGATACAATGATTTCCTCTAAACCTGACTCCTCTCCCGTTGAGCTATTAATGAGACATTTATTTATTGCATTTGTTTACTGGCAAAGTCCACTGGGCCTAAAAGAGACCATTTTTAGTGGAGGCCTGGAGAGAAAAGCTCTGATAAGAACATAGATACAGGAGAAAATTAAACATTAATGGGTATAGTAGTAGAAACAGTGTTACACATATTGCTTACAGTAATATATACAGAATATATACATAAACGCAGGAATTTAGTTGGTTTGATTATGGTAATATATGCAGAATATATACATAAAAGCAGGAATTTAGTTGGTTGCCAGATGAATTCAACCAGAGAGGTATTAACAGATATATATTAATCAGCATTATTGCACCAGTATCAACAAGTGATGAAAAATTATAAATATTGAAAAAATATCCTCAGTCACTAGTAGCAAAAAGCACAGGAGTTTAATTATCATATAAGGAGAAGGAGGAGGTTAGGTTATAGTGCAGGTACATAGCCTGGAAGAGTTGTTATAGAGCAGGTACATGGCCTGGAAGAGGTTAGGTTATAGCGCAGGTACATAGCCTGGAAGAGTTGTTATAGAGCAGGTACATAGCCTGGAAGAGTTGTTATAGCGCAGGTACATAGCCTGGAAGAGTTGAGATTTTTTTCAGTATTTGTGTGAAGGTAGTCGTGCTGCCTGTGTTTCTAATCGAACGTGGAAGTGAGTTCCATAGTTTGGCAATGGTGAAGGAGTAGAGGAGTTGACCAGCAGGTAAGTTGGGGTTTTCTATTTTTAGAAGTAGATGATTTTCAGATCTTAGATGCCTACTGGGTTGGTATTTGGCAAGTAGAGTTGACAGAGCAGGACAGTCTGTGAGTCTGTAGATTAGCCAAGACATAACTAATTGCATTCCCAATTTGGCAACAGAAGCTTTAAAAGACAGGAATGGCATACGACTTTTAGTCTGTACCAGGATATATGTCAGAATTATACTTTTTCAGAGATGATCCATAATGACATACATTGATATCCTGCCTGAAGTTGGATGTGATGATAAATGCCTTTTGTGCAAGCTCTTTCCTGTCTTCGTATAGAAATCATTTTATACAAGCTGCTTTTTCCTCACTTGTTCGTAATTTTCAAATGTAGATGTTTTCCTCTAAAATTTGCTTTGCTCCTTGTAATATTTGAACTTTGTGACAAAACTCTGTATATTACAATCACTAAATAATATCAGTTAGTATACTTACCTACTTTTTGTTCTTCAGAAAAAATGGATTAATATCAGCCCCTGGCTACATGAACTTTCAGTCACTAGTGCTTATAAGAAACATTTCTCCGTTTGAGCGTATGACCCTCATTGCTTTCAGCTTCTATTCCTGACTCTCAAGGTGAAATATGAATAACTGTGCAGGCAGTTATTTCCATCTACTGTCCTTTGCTCCTACCCAATGACAATGACACACTTTGTATTGTCACAGACATGCTTCCATCGGGGCATCTGGTGTAGATCCTTTACTAAGATTACTTTGCCTTCACAGTAGCTGGATAAGAGGGTAGGTCATACATCAAGGTCAGAAAATGTGAGCACCTTTTTATTAACAATGTAAACCCACTGGAAACAAGTGTCCCTTTTCAGGTACAATCTGGGAGCAACAAATGGTTACATAACTACTCAGAGTCACATTGTAGGCAAATGGATATGGAAGGAATCAAACCCTGTACCTTGGGTACATGAAGGAGCTCTTTAACAGCTCAGAGCCTTAAAGTTCTGTGCTATAGTCCAGTCTCTGTTAATGAACAACACATTATGTCAGTGTCTGGATGACTCATTTCATCATACACTTTCTGAGTTGCTGAGTTGCACATGCTCAGTGAACAAACAGCATCTGGCATATTATTTTGTGACAGAAGTTATGAGTAAACATGAAGATACGGACTGGTAACAAATGACAACGGGGGGCACTAAAGGTCACTATTTCTAATTAGTACAAGACTTCAGCTGTCGGGTGTAATTACTATATCAATGTTTGGATCTATCACATGCTAAGAAAAGCCAAACAAAAGAAGCTTAACTGGTATAAAGTAAAATAAAAAAAGTAAAAATCAGTAGTTGTTTCAGTAAATCAGTTGTAGAGTTTTATGAATAAACCATATGTCTGAATAATAAACCATGTAGAGCAGAAAATGTTTTACATCCATTTTATATAACCTTATAGCAAACTTATACAACAATTCCAAATTTAACAAATATCACTGTTTCTTTTTGACATGAATTGAAAGTCCAAGACAGGAAGGTTTACTGACAAACTCTTCTGACTATTCATAACAGGTGTGACAACCTGTTAATGTACAACTGTCACAGTGACAGTAATAGAGAACAGCAGCAACCTTAGCACAGTCATCTGAAACTATAGTCACGTCGGGAAATGCAGGATAAATTACAAGTGGCTCAAAATACTTATTTATTCCATTACTTGTTAACTAAGTCGGGGTATTGCTGTACGACTTTAGTTACAGCTTACATCATTGGCATAAGACAATACAACAGCATTAGTCTGCAGAGCATGAAAAAATAGCAATGATATATAGTTATACAGCATGCAGGCTGGTCACTGTTCAGTACGCAGTGTAATTTACAGTCATTTTCCATTTCTTATACTATAATTTGTTCTCTATTGAGCTGCACAAAAACATAATTGTAAAAGAATGAACTAAAATTGTTTGCAAGATGATGAGAGAATGTGATAAAAGAAAAAGAATGGAAGTAAGTGATAGCAAATAATGTTAACACATAAATAAGAAATTATGACTTCAGGGTCATAAACTACAGTCAACCAAAAACTACTGTTGGCAGCCGAGGAATAAAAACACTACAAACTAAAAGGAATAAACTTCAGTAATGACCACGCACTAAGAAACAAAGACTCTGGTATTCAAAATTACAAGAACAGGAGTGCTGAAAAGTTCTAAGCCTGACCAGCTTTCTAAATTCTGTGCATTAGTTTGCTTCTGTAGCAGCAAAGAGGGTTATTTCATCTTGTAAAGTGTTGATTTGCAGAATCATTGTTGTTTCAGATCATTAATTGAACCATGTCAGTGAAAAGTGTGGAATTTTCAAGTGTGGAACTCCAGGCCGTCATAAAGTTCCTACTCCTGCAGAAGAAAACTCCAAAGGAAATCAGTGATTGCATGATGCAAACATTGAGTGAGAAGTACCCTTCTTATTTAACTGTGAAGAAGGGGTGTGCAAAATTTCAGCATGGAGATTTTGAGACCGAAGATGAAGTAAGGTCTGACAGGTCTCAAATGATGTCGACTCCTGAAACTGCTGACTATGTCCATGACCTGATTTTGGCAGATCGGTGAACATTGGCTAAAACAATTGCTGTGACACTAGAGATATCCAGGCAATGTGTTGGTTTTATAATTCATGAGAAGCTGGGTATGCAGAAGCTGTCAGTGAAGTGGGTGCCCAAATATTTGAATACCCATGAGAAAAGACGTCGAGTGGGCACTTCCAAGTTGATTTTGTGGCATTTTCATTGAGCTGGTGCCAACTTTTTGGAACGACTAATTACTGTTGCTGAAACATGATTACACCACTATGATCCTGAGACAAAACAACAGTCCATGCAATGACAGCACTCAGGTTCACCAAGGCCAAAGAAATTCAAGACCCAAAAGTCAGCAGGAAAGGTCATGGCCACAGTGGTTTGGGTTCAGGAAGGAGTTGCAATGAGTGACTATCTGCCAAAGGACCAAACAGTTAATGCAGAATACTACTGTAACTTGCTGTACCAGTTAAAGGAGGCATTGAAAGAAAAAAGGAGAGGGAAGCTGTTGAAAGGAGTTCCTTTTTACAAGACAATGCACCTGTCCACAAGCCTGGCAAAACAATGGGTGTGTTGATGAAACTGTGGTTTGAGTGCATAGACCATCCACTCTCTCACCAGATCTTGCTTCATCTGACTACTTCCTGTTTCCAAACCTTCAGAAACTTTTGAAAGGGTGGCCATTTTGGAGTGATTTAGAGGTGGCCATTTTGGAGTGATTTAGAGGTGGCCATTTTGGAGTGATTTAAAGGTGACTGCAGCAGCAGAGCAGGATTTCCATCACCGGACTTCAGACTTTTTTTGGCAGAGTTACTGAAACTTCAGACATGATGTGCCAAGTGTGTTGACATTTGGGGGGTATACATTGAATAACTTGTAAGATTCATGGCTTCATGTCATTCCCTTCTTGGTCTGGCTTATAACTTTTCAACATCCCTTGTAACACTTTTGTCTCACAGAGACTTCATCAGAATAATAAACCAATATTTAATATTCAATTTTTAGTCACTATACACATTACACTTGGTAGTAGACACTCTACATCATTTCATCTGCTTTTGTCACGCCCTTTATATTATTATAGTAACAGTGAATTATCCTTAGTTCACAGTGAATGATACATAGCAGTTTGTATCCCAAAATTAATAAAACTTCATAAAAGGATTTGTTAATAACAAATAAAAAAGTGTTTTTAATAATAAAAATATAAATTGTAGTACTTAAAATACATGTAGTTGTTAAGCATACCACACACGCACTATTACTCACCTAATATTAAAGTTTAGGTTCTCACATTTTTAACACTAGACCCAAAGATATTTGACCACTGAGACCCATAGGAGTGCATGCATTCAAATATAATTGCCACAGCAATTTTTGATATTTGAGCAATATTTCCCATTACCCTCATCATGGATTGGGATCAACCTTTTCCAAAACCTAAGAAATGAAAGTACCATTCCTACAGTTCTGAAGATGTCTCCATAAAACATTGGTTTTAATTTTTTTCCTTATCTCATAAGAATGCTCATATAGCCTTAATTTTAAATCTCTTTCCGTTTTCCAAACATAGTACACCCAACATAGCTGGCAGTAAGTCAAATATACTACCTCTCTCGAGCAACAATAAATACCTATTGGCTCTTAATACTCTTCCTAAGTGAGGAAGTTTCAGATGGGTCATTTGTGCCATATGTTTACACTGTTGGCACATTCCACATCTATAGGTACCCTTTCCCTATTGTTATAATTGCTTCTCACTTCATTACTTGGTTCTTTTTCCAAAATGTTGTCAATATTATACACCTCTTTGGTATGTAACCTGTAATGGTTTGAAAACACACCCAAGTTGTTTGGCATTTTAGAAAAAAGATCCCAATACTTAATTATTATATTCTGTATGCCAGCCGTGTCTTGGTTATACTTAAGAATTAGGGACCTGGTGAAACTGACTTTGTCTGTTCCTGTGTCTCTTGAACTGGACTCAGAATTCTGCTCCTGATTTCTGGTTTCATTTACTTTATTTTTTGTGGGTCAGTAACTTGTCAGTTCTCTCATTGTTTCCCAAGAGGGGAGCCGACTTAATTCCCCATCCATGCAGAATTTCTCTCTTAATTACCGTAGTTAATGTGTTAGGGTAACCCTGTTCCAAAAGAAGCTGATCACTGTGGTTTACCTCAGCTATTAAATCCTCATAGTCCGAGGTCATACATGCCACATGGACCATTTGTCCATTTATTATACTCCTTTTCTCGTGTACTGGATGGTTACTACTGAAGTACAAGTATATATTAGAGAAGTTTTCCTTCCTAATGTAACTTAGACTTCAACCTACAATTCAAAAAATCCATACTTAGTGTAATATCCAAATAATGGATTTCATCACTTTTAATTTTTGTAAGTAAATTTCAAAAACTCTGTTGTCAAGTTGATGTACTCAATAAATTCTTGTAGTTCTTTATCTGTGCCTTTCCAAATTATAAAAACATCATCCAAAAAACATAGGTAACAAATAATGTACTTATAGAATTGGGAACTGAATACAAAGTTTTTCTCCTGATATAATAGTACAATACTGGCAAAAAGTGGGGAACAAGTGGCATCCATTGCTATTCCATTTATTTGCTCGTCAAATTCCCTTTCAAAGTTCATAAAGTTATTTTTCAGCTCCAACTCTAAACTTTCTCTAATTAATTTCAAATCATTAGTACTCAGAAAATGACAATCAACCAAAATATTCACAAATCATTGTACTCCCAAGGAAAATGGGATGACAGAAAATAAATCCTGGACATCTACATTAACCAATAAATGGTGAGGTTGAAAAAATTCATTTTTAACTTTAGTTAGGTATTCCCATGAGTCGATTAATATGTGACTGTAAGAGCCCAGTATGGTTTGAGTTTTTTATCTATGAAGACAGCAAGGACTTGAGTTTTGGACCCAGCTGCAGCTGCAGCTGAAGCAGATCTACTATGTCGGTATATATTTTGAGTATACCAAATATAGACAGAGTAACAGGTGTCCAGGTTTTAAGGAAATCATAGAGTTTCCTATCAATAATACCGTGCATGAGGTTGTCTTCTAAAATAATATCAATCTTCCTGTAAGCCACATTGATTTCATGCCTTGAGACCTGGGTATACTACAAGTCACTATTTAGCAGGTGCAACATTTTAACTGCAAAACTCGAATAGTCCATGATGACAACTCCCCCATCGTTGTCTGGTTTCATAATCCTAATACCTTTGCTCGTACTCAATTCTCTTAACACCTTCCTTTCATCAGGTTTTAAATTTAAAATGCTCCATTTCTGTTTAGAGAGGTGATTTCTCACTTCTTGTTCAATTGTGGCTTTAAAGTTAGTCCACATGGGATGCAAAGGAGGGTTGAAAGTACTCTTTCTCTGACACCGAGCATTGGGCTCACTAGTCCTACTACTATCGAAAAGTATTTCTAAGTTGATGTTCCTCTGGAACACTTTGATATCTATAAAAAGGTCACTAATTTCAGTTCTATTAGTGGGTACAAAAGTTAATTCTTTCAAAAACACAGAAAAATGAATGGGATTTAGGTGCAACCTACTGTAATTAAACACTTTAAAGTTTTTGAAGGAATGAAATACCCCTTCTACTTGTATCACATTGAGTTGCAAATCATGCAGGCTTCTTGCAGGGTTCAGTTTCTGTTTCTGCCCAGTTTATTTATTATTAACAACATTTTTATTTTATGAAGTTTTATGAATTTTAGGATACAAACTGTTATGTATCATTCACTGTGCACGGAGGATAATTCATTATTACTATAATAATACAAAGGGCTTGACAAAAGCAGATGAAATTATGCAGAGTGTCTACTACCAATTGTAACACGTACAGTGACTAAAAAAATGAGTTTTAAATATTAGTTTGTCATTGTGATGAAGTCTCTGTGAGACAAAAGCACTAAATAAATTATCCATTCTTGGAAATTTGAATAGCAGAGCTGTTGCTTCTTAGCGTGTGGTCATTGCCAAGGTTAACTCGTTTTGGTTCATGAACTACAGTCACAAACAAAGAGATAAAACAAACATAAAATAAAATGACCCATGTTAGCTGAAACTACAGTCCCAACATCAGGAAACACAGAATGAGTTGCATCAGCTGAAACTAATGTCATAAAAGCAGAAAATTCAGGAAGAGCAACATTTGCAGTTACTTTTGAGTGCTGAAGGTGGGGATATGTCCTGCCGATGAATTGGCTATGAGCTGTCTTCCTTTACGCATATCCAATCTTCCATTTATCACAAAACTGAGGACCACTTTAAATACTTTTAAAACTCTTCTTACATAATTGTAAATCTTAAGGTGAACTGCACTCCAAATAATCATCATCATTACTCTCCTTATAAACTTTTGGCTGGAAATGACTATACTTTTATTTTCTCAAGGTGCCCCATTTCTCTATAATAAACTTACAGATAATTATCACAAGAGGCAATACAGTGTAAATGGTTGGAGAATGATAAAATGATCATACCTTCTGCATGGATACTGACTGGACAAACTGAGAGACGTACTGTAAGGAAAACCCTTGAGGCAGGAACTAAGGAGCAGTCATTCTAAGTATGTGCTGTCTTTCTAACTATTTATAGCCGTATCGTTAGCTAATCACATTCAGGAAACATACTTGAAAGAAATTTGTGTGGATTTGTTGACAGGTTCACCTTGAGGGATTTTTCTTTAACCTCTAGAGTTCATATGTTTCGAAGATGTATCAGAATGTATACTGGTTAGGAATTTAGACTTAAAATGAAAATGTCCCAGGAGGCTTTTGGTTTCATAAGCAGTGGAAGCCTCTTGGAATGACCTTGTACCGGGCTTATGTTTTGCAGACCTCTTATATAATAAATACAGAAATGGAAAAGGAGTGCAATTTTCATTGACTGATGGCTTTATCTATACATGTGTGATCTTTGTTTTTATATGTGTGTGTGTATTTATTGTTCTGTTCACTCAGTCAGGCTCACTACAGTCGTGTCCTATTTTCGGGGGGGGGGTAAACTGAGATGGCATTCATATTGATTGGAGGAAATCTGCTGGAACATGGAGGGGGGGATCCTTCATATAGAGATTTTGCATATGCCTGCACTCCATAAAACATGCAGTTTAATTCAGTCTATAACAAAATAAACTTAATTTTTAATTTATTTATTTATTTTTAGAAACAGACCCTCATTTCTTACAATTGTGCTTATGTTCTGAAAACAAACAGATGAACAGAGACAGATAGGAATGAAACAAATGCAACCAGGCCTGTGATCAAATAAACAATCAAGTGCAGCAATAAACTGATCCATGAAGAGAAACATTTTATATTTACAGCACCTATTTGACATATTTAGAGGTAAAGACTTGTACAAACATTCCTAAAATAAGCAACATGTAAAGCTAAAGTCTTTGATACATGTTATAGGGAAAAAAATCATTAAAATATACACTCCAATTATGTAGTATGAGGTGGACAAAGTTGTTTGACAGGAAATGGGGACTACAGTTTAACTCTGACAAATGATACAGTGCAGATAGTTTCTTCTTGGCAAGATTCTTTGCAAAGTTAGGGACTCCCCCTAAAAAATATTCAATATTGTGCGCTAAATGCTCACAACAATAATCACAATATTGTGTGCAGTCATTATGAGAGGAGACCCACAGACCATTGCTGCTGAAGCTAATTGCATTTGAGTTGCCACTGCATAGAGAAAATTAAAAAAATAAATATTTGATGGTGCTTACCTCCAAAGATGCATGTATTTATTGGGCAAAAAACAATGAGGGTCTTGACCTCTGGACATTTGATATGGAATACAAATTTTATAACCACAATTTTCTGCTCAGAGATCAGGCAATTAATTGATTTCCCACAAAAAAGTAAAATATTTGCTTTGGTCCTTTCTACTATTCATTTGGAGAAAAGTACAATGTTGAATAAAGAGACCTTTCACTATAAGAAAGTTACATCTCTACACAGAGACCCGTTGTAGTTAGTGGAAACCATAATTTGTGAGCCGAAACAAGGTAACACAATAATCATTAAAGATAACTAAGTTTTTATCCAAACATTTAGATTGTAAGGACTGCATAACTGATAATTCAGTGGCAGAATCAACCAGGCAGAAATGCAAGTCTCTCTCTGGCTGGCCTCCTCGAGACATCAGCTGCTTCTTTTATACAAGTCGATGATTAGAGGGGGTGATGCTCTGTACATTGCTATCCATGAATGTAGAATGAATGTAGAAATAGTTTCAACAGGAGTGGGACTATGGATGCAAAGCTGTGCTTATCCTGTAGTGTCTTACTTAATGTTATGGTGTTCTTATCATATAACCAACCTACTAGCATGGTGCAAGAGACAGTATCTTCATTCTGTCTCAAGAATGCGCCTCTGCAATAGGAGCACATCTCTTGGAATGAACAGATGTTTTATTACCGAACACAGCAAAGGCATGCAGCACAGGTGCTCATCTCTGTGTATTTATTATCAGTACAGCAAAACTCACAGACCAAGAAAAAGCAGGTATTTGCACAAATACACCATGAAGATACTACTGCAGAACTAGTGAGAACTTCTGATGGATGAGGGGATTTTAGTAGAAATGTGGGGGAATCAAGATGATATTTTGGGCTGTCATTATTTATTTATCAATTTAAGTGGTGCATAGCCAGATCCAAATATGATCATTTTCTCTTATCACATTGGCCTCTGTGTAGTACTGATACCAACATAGAGGAAGAGTTGGTAAATCTGCAGTTATATATGACAGGTTACTTTAGTATATAATACAAATACAAAGGCAAAAAGAATGCAGCAAACAAGCATGTGTTAACTAAGGGGACAGGTGCCACTTATTCTTTGTGATTATAGAGCATTATTAATTTGTAGCAGGGTAATGTAAAATACCAGACTGCACCAGGGCTGCATGGATAAGTCATACAGGCAAGGAACTCCTGCAAAACTATGTGACAAGAATCATCCGATCAGCATACATAGCATTATAGCCAATGATTGGAGAAAGAGGGCAAATACTCAAAAGGACTTTCTTCAATGTTCAATTTAGAACCTTTATATTCTCCTTGTATATGAGACTTTGCCGTAATCACAATCACACACACACCTTATATAAAGACATAAATAAATATTCACTGTGTGCACCTCAGGGTAAATGACATAAGCAAGTGTGAGTTTGAATTTGTAGCACTTTTGTTAAAATTCGATTGAATAAATATGTATTACAACTGCTCTGCCAACATGTGAAGAGATGACGCTACCACCAGCCTTTCACTGGTATAGAGAATGTCTTAGAGTGATTTCATGATGAGATACTGACCTCAGAGATATGGAAAGGCGACATGTTTTTTTTTTTGGGAGGGGAGGGTGGTAGTAGTCTTTATTGAAGAACTTCTATATGAGCCTTACATTTATTTTGCAGACTAAGTCAAGCTTGATGATTTTAAATGTTAACTGATGGCATGAGCATGAAAGGTAATACAATTGTATGCCCCATGAAAGACTTTTAGTTAAATCACTAGTGACCAGATGTTATAAATAAATGTGAATTACTTCCAAAGTGTGCTTATCCATCTGCAAATTTATATTTTTAATTAAATTTATTGTGGTTAAGAATAGCTGCCTAGAGCAATGTTGGTCTTATCTTTGCTAGCCATTTTACAGATATGGAGGTTCTCAAGGCTCCTTTTGCATTACTCACTATTCTAATGAAGTAGTACATAACTGCATTAAGCAGTCCAGATGAATTAGTTGATTTTACCCTCATCTCTTGTGATAGAAGACGGATGCTGAGCAGTACTCATACTATTCAGTGATGGACTCTTTCTGGCTGTAGTAGTTGTCAAACGTGTCTATATCATAACATTGACAGCTTAGGTTATCGAATGCTTAATCATTGACACCCAAGCATTAAATAATTACAATAGCGAATGGCCACATCATAAAATTCTTTCCTTGGGAAAGAATTCGGGTGGCCATCCATAAACAAAATAAACAAACATGCCCAAACATAGTGGGGGGCTTCACCCTGACAGCCCCCTTATGTGGGGGCTGCACCGCCACACACCCCTAACTAAATATACCAACTCCGAGATCGCTTTACATTAGAAAAAGGGCAAATCCCCAATAATGGCCATGTGAATTCTTTCCTGAGGAAAGAATTTGATGATGTGGCCATTCGCTATTGTAAGCATTTGATGCTTAGGTGTCGATGGTTAAGCATTTGACAACCTAAGCTATCGACAATTCAACAGGAACACTGTCAAACAGACTGCTTCAAAGTTTTAATAATGATGACAACAGATCCTATCTACAACATTTGCATATCATTATGGAAGCATAGCTGCTTTTAGATGACTTCTGGTGCAAGAAGTGAAAGAGTATTAAGTCAGGTTCAGGGGAGACTGCAGGATTTTTTGCAGAGGGGTGCAAACCCAGAGTTCCCCCCATCAGCCCCCTTTACACAGCCATTCCAGTGTCCCATTTCTTGGTTATTTCTCCCCAGTTGCCATAAACACTGTTCAAAAGTCTCAGTGTGCATACTGTTTTATGCTTTACTTCTACAATGATTAGAGATATCTGGATTTAATTTACAACTTTTATTTCAAATTTTATAGCACAAACACTGATAGACATTTGTTAAACAAAACAATAGTCTTACAATGAAAACAGACTTATCATTAAAACGTCTCTATCTCTGAAACTCACATTCACTAAAACAGCATTGAAACCCACATTCAAAGAAAAGCATCTGGCTAGTGGCAGGTTAAGTTTACCTTTAGGCTGTTTTCAAATCATAGGCCCCTTGAACACATTTTTAGGGCCATGCAAAAGTTCTTTGATTCACCTTCCTGATTGTATTAATTATAATATCTAATAATTGAATGATATCCTTTGTGTAATTCAGTATCACTTGTTAGAACGCGTTTTAAATTGATAGGTTTGAACATTTTTCCAGTAAGCAATGGAACAAAGCATACGAACCAATAATGACAAACTGCCCAATTCAGAACATTTCAACCATAAAAGGCCACTCAAACTTCTGTCACGCAATCCACCAATATCAGTCAATATGCACAATCTCTGCAGAAGTACAAGTCATCTGAATAATTCTACATTAAAGAGATCTGTAACTACTGAGAAGGTTGCTGCTAGCAAACAACTTTATATTTCAGTATTTCATCTACAAATTCAGTGCCTCCTGCACTTAAAGTATAAATTGCCTATGTCACATTAAAAAATACTAAGCTGGTATATTGCAATATGGAATGGGTGGCAAGCTGGAAAACAGGTTCATAGTTGCTAGGCATCTCATCAAAAGGAGGACATACTCAGGATTTCAGCACCCCACCACCTTAAAATACAAATCTATATGCTGTGGGAGTAGAACCTACAGCCCTCTACATCAAGATGCAAATATGCTACCTGCTCTGCTACTAACACTGCTTTAAAATTCTATACCACAATAGTGATACTATTTGCTAAACAAAACAGTTGCATATTTCAAGCAGACTTAGCATGAGCAGAAGTAAACTTCTCTTCCCTTGAGGCTCACCGTTCCTTGAAAATGTACTTGAAAATAAATTCCACCTGCTAACTCTAACTAGGGCATTTCTCTCTCTCTCTCTCTCTCTCTCACACACACACACACACACACACACACACACACACACACACACACACACACACACACACAAACACACATCATACCTCTGAATCTCTTAACACAAGAAATCTGGACAAAACCTGTTATAATGTTGGCGACAAAGGCCCAAAACTAGGGACACATTTAGAAAGTTGTTAGAATAACAGGGTTTGTGTTAGAATGCATTTTCTAAAGAATATGAAGTCTGAAACTCAAATACATGTCATTATTTAGTAACTTTAAGGCTTAGCCCATCCCAGTGAATTGTCCAAAAAAAACAGACTTTTAATGAGGAACAGACCAAAAATATAAAGCAAAAATCTGGACATTCTGTGAAAATCTGTACAGTTGACAGGTATGATTTACATCCCTCTACCTCCTTAGAAAGTGGATAGAACAACAAGGTTTGCATTAGTATGCATTTTCTAAGGATATGAAGTCTAAAACTCAAATGTCTGCCATTATTTTCGGATTTCAGTCCTTAGTGATTTTCCAAAAAGAAATACAATTTTATGAGAAACAAACAAAAACTATGACACAAAAATCTGGCTAATTGAGAGGTATGACCCCCACACACACACACACTCCTACCACCTCATGCTTACACACAAACACACACACACACACACACACACACACACACACACACACACACACACACACACACACACACACCTACCTACTTCTTACACACACACACACACACACACACACACACACACACACACACACACACACACACACACACACACACACACACACACACACACACACACACACACACACACACACACACACACACACACACACACACACACACACACACACACACACACACACACACACACACACACACACACACACACACACATACCTTTACCAACCTACTTCATACATACATGCATACATACCCCTACCTACCAGCTTCTTACATCCACACACCCCTACCTATTTCTTGCACACCTCTTAAGAACTTAAACACAAACATGCACTACCTCTCACTTGTACCTTCATCCACAGTCCAAACATCTTCTGGAACTCAAATTACACTCGGGCATGGAAGATGAAGACGTAAGCCATCCGTTGCACAGACACAGAAGAGTCTGTGTGACTGGACGCAAAGGGCTTTCTTAAAGAAGAATGCCATTAAAAAAATAAACAATGTATTTTTTTTAATTAAAAGAAAATTAACCTCCTGGCCAGCTGGTTCCAGGGGGGTGCAAGTGCACCCCCTTGCACCTGCCTGCGGACACCCTTGGTCAGGTTCTGGACAAAATGACAGCATGTGGAATATATAATTTCTGGATGACTTTTAAACTGTTTGCTTTATTAAGGAGGCTGGCAACATAAAGCTGTGCAAAATGAAATTCTAAAATGGAATTTTATTTATTGCCAGCATGGCATTCTGTCTGAAATCTACCTAGTAGAACTCATCATCTATTGAAAGCCATGAGCTGTATCTAAGATTTTATTTATGTTCTTGCCTCAAAGATGTTGACAATGTAGCACTATGAAATGAAACAAAGCAAAGGGGGGAGAGAGAGAGATATCCAACAAAATCCAGAATAATTCCCCTTTCTTTATGTCACACCATTTAAAACTGCATACACACCAGCCTGCTGAATTTGAGAAACGCAGCTCTTTACTGTTTGACTGATAAACGGGGTCTGATTAGATTAGATTAGATTGGATTAGATTAGATTAGATTAGATTAGATTAGATTAGATTAGCAACCTGATGATAGTCAGCCAGGGGAAAGAAATAAGAACTGGTGGACTAGATTACCATTTCTGGAG
Source organism: Protopterus annectens (assembly GCF_019279795.1). Taxonomy (NCBI): domain Eukaryota; kingdom Metazoa; phylum Chordata; order Ceratodontiformes; family Protopteridae; genus Protopterus; species Protopterus annectens. Next base: position 179,782,903 of record NC_056739.1, read on the forward strand.
GAATATATGAGGAACCAGCCTTTCCAAGTCCACGTCAGGTGTAACGTAACTATCTTCTTGGAATTAATCAGGTTAAAATGGGGAAATGATGTCACCATGGAAATATACCTTGGTATCTACATACATCAAATATACTTCCAGAGGAAAATGGATATTGCAGATACATACAGGATGAGCAAAACCAGTATGTGTTACTTACAGAAAAATGTCACATCTGACAATATGATGGTCCTGAGACCTTTTCTTCATCTTTTATCACTTGATCAGAACAAGTCATGTGAACAATGGACAGTACCAAGTTACTCAGCATCAGTGGTCAGAGATGCAGGCAGGTTCTTCCCTCTATACCTTTATTAATCTCCTTTGTGTTTTATGTCACAATATCAATTGTGAAAAAAAGTTCTAAGAACCTAGCAACAGCTGCAGTTAAAACACAACAGTTACTGTTATATTTGCTTTTCCAGATGCTTGCTGTATTACACAACTGTTTCTCCATAATATTTCTCTGTGGCTGGTATTAACAATCTTCTCCACCCAGGCCGTTCTGCCACTCCTACCCTATCAGCTGCCCTTGACAAATCCCCTGTAGAAATTGCAAACAACTCCAACTCCTTCTTTACTGAAACTATCCAGTCTCTGGCTACCCATCTCACTCCATCGGACACAAACTCCAGCTCTGGCACATCTAGCTCTGATCCACCCAGCACCCAACCCACCTTTACCTTTCAAACCATACATACCAACCTGATCCGGACCTTTCTCAAAAAGCTAAAACCTACTACACTAGCTGCCGACCACCTCCCAGCTGAATATCTTCAAAAAGCAGCTGATGCCATAGCGCTTCCCATTTCTATTCTGATCAACAGATCCATTTCAGAAGGATCCATCCCAGCAATATGGAAAATATCACGTTACACCTCTCCATAAAGGAGGAAGTTCCACAGAATTATCTAACTTTAGACCTATAGCCATTCTTTCACCACTAGCTAAAATCATGGAAAGATGCATACACAAACAAATCATGCACTTTCTTATTCAAAATGGAAAGCTCGCCAACTCTCAGCATGGCTTTAGGCCATTCCACAGTACCATCACAGCTCTTCTATCTTTCTCTAATGTCATCAATCTTCATCATAACAACAACAAACTATCTTCAGCAGCACTCTTCCTAGAGCTCTCAAAAGCTTTTGATATGGTCAACCATCAGCTACCGATCAATAACCTACAAACCTACAAACCATCGGTTTAGATCAACACACAATACAATGGTTTCACTCCTACCTAAACGGCAGACAGCAGGCTGTCTTATTGCAGAGCAAGCTGTCATCCCAACTTCCTCTAAACCTAGGTGTCCCCCAAGGGTCCATACTAGGTCCCCTTCTTTTCTCTATATTTATCAATGATCTGCACACCACCATCCCAGGAGCCACCTGCATCCAATATGCAGATGACTCAGTGCTAATATGCTCTGCCTCCTCTCCTACACAACTTCTAACCCTCACCCAGACCACTTTCAGCATGGTAGAAACATGGCTAGCTAATCGCCACCTGCTTCTAAATCCTAACAAAACCAAGCTACTACTTTTCTCCCCTAACCGTAAAATTTCTCCTCCTTCCTTCAACATCAAATCTAGCAATGACACCATTATCTCCCCTGATGACCATACAAAACCTCTAGGCATAATAATAGACAACAACCTTAAATGTGATAAACATGTAAATCACACTATTAAGTCCGTCAATAAAAACTTGGCAACCTGTACAGAACCAAACCTTTCCGCATCCCCCTAACTAGGGTAGCTATTGCAAGAGCACACCTCCTTGCCTTATGTATGCCTCCACTGTACTCACCAACCTATCCAAAACCAGTCTCAACAAATTATCAGGATGTTACAATCATATAGCCAGATTCGCTACTGGCATGGGTTTTAGGACCCACCATTGCCAGAACCTCAAAGCACTGGGATGGCTAGAGTATCCTACCCTCCAACAGTTCAACCAGCTTATAGTAGTGCATAAAATAATCCCTCAACCTGATAACACCATTGCCCTCAGAAATATTCTCACCCTAATGATACTGACCCAAAAATCCAACAACTCTGCAGGCGATGCTATATTTGCAAACTGAATCAGTAAAATCTGGAATCTGCTCCCTACTACCATTACCAAGGAAACCTCACTACCCCTATTTAAAAGAGAACTCAAAAAAGACCTCACATCTCATTGGTTGTGCTCTTGTTCTAAACCTGACTAACAACTTCACTAATACATGTTTTGCTACCCAACCTGCTGTTTAGCCAAGTATCTTTACCTCATAGCATTTGAATGTTTAGGCATTGTGAATTATGAGATCTGATTGTATTCTATGATCACATTTTCTGATATGTCTCTGCCAATCAGATGTAAGTCTGCACATTGTGTATATTGACATCTGCCTGTATTCTTTGTCTATATTTATCTAAACATGTCTGCCTGAGTTTATCACTCAGTGATGTATGTACTTTCACTTTTTTGGTATTTGGTGCTTTTCTCCCTGGGCCTCCGCTGAAAATGGACATATATCCAGTTGGACTAGAGCATACATGAATGGGGGCGTGCCTTCGTTGAAGGCTGTGCGTCAGGGTTGGTAAGCTGGTACGTAAAAATCCACTACCAATCATTAGCGGACCGGAGTTCTGCTGTGGTGACCCCTAACCGGGAAAAGCTGAAAGACACAAACAAATCCAGTCGGACTACCCTGGTCAACAAATGTAAAATAAATAAATAAAATAAATAAATTATTATGACAGGGTAGTCACTAGATTATCTTTAAAGAATGATAGCATTTATGCAATGGTCGTATCTTAGGAAGTGTAAACTGTTATACAATAAAATGGAAACAGTAGAAAGCTGGGGCATATTATTCAGAGACAGAGACTCTCACATGCTTCAGCTGTACCAAATACCTAGAAGAGAGCAGCTGAGATGCTGTCTTCAGCACTACCAGATCCATGTGTCATGACTCCGATTCACTGCATAGCGCATTCCCTGCCTAATATACAGACACCTTTTTCACTCTGACTAGTATATATGGATGTTTTGAGAAATACGATGTCCAGCAAAATGTACTGCCAGACTGGATCTTGATGTCTATACAGGTTATCATATATTTGTCATATATCAGGCCACATCATAATCTCTAATCACTGGTTGCCATTCTTGTTATGAGCGCTGCTTGAATGCACTACACCCAAGCCATAGTAGCTACTTTTAATATTTTCTCTAGGATGTTCATACATCTTTGTGGCTTGTGACCTTAGAAGTATAAACCTTCTCCATTTGAATAGCAGGCATTCTGCAAAATTAGAGAACTTTTGAAGACTGAAAGGTGGGACATTATTTTTTACAAGGATAACTAGAATGTTAAATAGTGAAATACTGCATCATTCGTTGTGGTTTACATCTGTAGCTGAGGTAGACTGAAATGTGTGCAATATCTGTTTTATTCTTTGATGTAGCAATGTATTTTCTTATTCACGTGCAACTGCCTGATGTTTGTCTGATACAGATGAACAAAGGAGGACAATTTTAACATGTGCAACCCTGCTCTGTCATGCTGCTGTGTACAGTGTCCTTATGACTGTCTGGGGCCTGGTGCGTTTTTGCTGTTATTATTGGTTTATTTATCCTTCTGTGGGCCTTGTATTGAATATATTTTTTAAATTGAAATCTTAACTGTTGCTCTTGTTATCCTTGCTTCCTAAGTACTCTCTGATGAGTTGATACTCACAATTTTGTTTGGGCTGCACTTGTGTAGTCCGAAATGACAATAACGTTTACTTTGACTTAGGTCATACTGATGTTATCACTAGAAATGCACTGTGTAATCTGCTATGACAAGTAGATATTCTCCTCTTGAACCAGGACCTTAGAAGTTTCCAGTTAACTCAGAGCATGTTTCAGTTTTTAGAGCTGCTATAATAAATGATACATAGATTGTCTTGTGAAGCAGCTGCATGACACTGCCACAAAATAAGGCTATGTCTAGAAATCAAGATATTTCTCTAAATAAAGCTGTTGTACTTAGAATTCTATTACAAACGTCATGCACTAGTTCTAAAAATTTTGTCTACAGAATGATAGTGTGAATAGTCCTGCTGACATCAAAATTAATTTTTCATCAGCTGATGCACTTTAATCGTGTTAATTTGCAAACTTCCTTAAAACTGACGCATAAGGCATGCTGTTTCTGACTGCTGCCATGTGTATTCTGGCTGTCAATTGCCAAATCCATTGTAAGGCAAGATCTTGGTCTCTGAACAGATATCTCCTAACATCAAAATGTAGGTAATATATACTATGTAATAATATTTGTACAGTCCTATTCTACACTTCTCTACTGCATTTGTGACCAGTATTACACAGAGAGTGTAATGACATCAAATCAGATGGGTTTTCCTTTCCCTTAGCTAAATTAGAAATGAATGCTGTCATCTGAAACACAGTATTTATATTCCTGCTCCACCTTAGTAATACGAGTTAACCCTAACCGCGCTCAACCCTAAACACTCATAGTCATATACACACACTAAATCTATCCCCTAACCTAACCCTGATATACATCTTACATTTAAAAAAGCCCTTCCCATAACACTAACACTCCATAAAACCTCTCAGACACTCAATACCACACAAACACACACACACACACACACACACACACACACACACACACACACACACACACACACACACACACACACACACACACACAATCTATCCCCTTACCTAAACCTGCCCCTAACCCTGAATACTCACAATCACACATGCACACTTAATTTATCACCTTAACTAATGCTTACAATAAACCTAAACCCACACACATTCCATTAGATTAACCGGACATTCACACAAACAGGCCTGCAATTCTGGCTGTTGAACAAATGCACAACACTCAATTAAGTAATGCGAGCCTTCAGTGAGCAGTTTATTAATGTATAGTGCATCTTAATTTCGTTTTCTTCTTCAAGGTATTTTGATTGCATTCCTAACATTTTAGTAAGCTGCAATGTCCTAAAAGTTCATCGAGGCCCTCCTCTTAAATTTTGTGGATTAGTAGTATTGTTTTAATGGTGTTTGTATTTCACTATCAATAGTGCTAGAATTACATTTTACGAGCATTGAAAATCTAATGCAATGTACATCATGTTCTTACATTTGAGACTGTATAATCTTTCTAAATGCGTACATTCATTGTATATTACATAATACGTATTGCATATTGCATATTGCTATGATTCATAATACTTATTCAGCCTAGTTTCCGCATCTTAGTATTTTTCTGCTGCTGTGTACCTTTCAAGTTTTTGAATGCATTTATTCTGATCTGGCCACCAAAACAAGATAATGCTGATTGTTCCAACTCCTCTGTAGATTTTATTTATGTTATCTTGGCAACCTTCTTAAAATAATTTCTGTGTTATGGGATTCCCTTCTTGGTAGCTGTAAGTTTGCCACCCATGGATTACCAGAAACTTGGTATGATGACTTGCCTGGTTCAAGTGAAATATTATTGCTTTATTTTAATCTGGCCATCAAAACAAAATAATTCTAATTGTTTCATTTCCACTGTATATTTTATTTACATTATCTTGACAACCTTCTTAAAATAATTTCTGTGTTATGGGATTCTCCTTCATGGTATTTGTAGCAGACTGCCACCCGTGGACTATCCGAAACTTGGTATGATGACTTACTTGCCTGGTTCATGTGAGATGTTATTGTTTTTTGGCTTACTGCAGAAGGCTAAGTTAAAGAGAAAGCTATCTTAGAGCCACTGAACAAAAGCAGGAAATCAGTAAAAAGAATGTAGTGAGAATGTAATTCTTGGATGGTTCTTAGGTCCTCACAAAAATATAGAAATCCAGGTCAAAATAGCATTTAGAATTTCATATAATACAACATTTCTAAAACATTATGTTTAGAGCAAGAACATCTGTCTGTTTGGTACAGAATGATGAATACAAAAACACTCAGATATCAGTATATTATGTTCTTAAATCATCAGTCCGAAAAGCAATATATACTTCTATATAAATAAGAAGTTTCAGTATTTTTAAATACTGTGCAGGGAAAAACATTTGATAGAAAATGGTTACACTAAAACTGAAACTCTTCATTTCTTCCCTCTCTGCAGCTGAGCATCAGCTGCAATCATCTTCTGTCTTCATCCTTGACCCTACCAGACCTGACTTTGCCTCCCATGGACACAAGTGTGAAACCCCACCACTGGCCAAGTAATCAAGGAGCCTCAATCCTCACCACTGGCAACAACGGGAGATATACACACTGGGAGGATGACAAGTACTCACACAGTAAAGTGCAATTTCCTTTAAGAGCACAGAGAGACCACAATCAGTCCGTGGCTGGTTACTCCAGATCCCCAATTAGACTCCCCAATGGCACAGCTATAGAGCTGAGATCTCAGCTGTGTGGCCAAGTCAAGAACTTTAGCACCCTCTCTGCTCAACCAGTGCTTCGTGTCTCTGCCCAAGTAGCTGACACATACACACTCTTTGAGATTTGATTTATATACACACACACACACACACACACACACACACACACACACACACACACACACACACACACACACACATACCTGGGAAAGGCTGGCACAGGTTTACTAGCTATGCCCTCTTCTGCCGAGACTATAAGGTAGTTTTTACTGCAACCAGCCACTACTTATAAGCTACTTTAAGGCCCGTAGCAAAGTGGGTCCAATCTTACTGTGTAACGCTACTGTTAATACCAATGGTAGGATGACCAAGAGCAAAGCTATTAGGAGTGGCTTGCACTGTGTCACCAAATAGATATGCAAGTACTCTACAAGCTTAAATATCTCTAGACAGACCTGCCACAATTGAAAGGTTTAAATATATTTAATAATAAATAATAAAAGAATAAGAAAATACTCAGTAAACAGTCACAGTTACTTCAGAATTCAAAATCACAGGAAATATTTAAAACAACATTACAGGACAGTCTCAAATAAATAAAGAAAACATCTAAGCTATACTTCACTATATTCCTTACTGTATCTAAGAGAAACTACTGCACCCTAGACTTATTTACTCATAGCAAGGCAAGACAGATGTGGTGAGTGGGGTTTCCAGCTGATGTCAGGTCAAAGACAAATACAAAATGCTCAGTCTCTCTCTCAGCGAGTTCTTAAATTAATATTTCAAATATTATTGCTGGGATAATTGCAGCATGACATCACTTCTTGTCATCTGACTATCCCAGGTGAAAACCATTTAGCATTTAGCATCTACCTGTGAAAACACAAAGACCTTAGATCTTTTGGCAAAGGGTAGAAGTCATAAAATCATTTACATTCCTTCGCATTTAAGGACAATACAAAAAACTTCTAGTTCTAGACATTATGTCTCCTGTTGCACTGAAACTGAAAGATTAAATGGTGACGAAATAATTTAATTTCAACTATTTTTTCTGAAGTTTTGCAAGTTAACCTTCTATGTACCAGTTTATACTGTTGAAACATATACATTTACACAGTTACAATTTTTTTATATACATTTCTGCTCTTTTCCAGTAGGGTACACTGTGGCTACATCTTTAAGCTGAGTACTCTACAGCATATCTCTTCAGCACATGTTTGCACAAACTATCTTATATGGCATACTTTTGCAACAAAAGTATATGAATATTGAAAAAAAATACAAAACTGGACCACCACGATAAAATAATAAACCTTTAATCCAGATAAAATGATAAGCGCTTTCACGTACTAACTAGGTACGCTTCTTCAGATCTCAAAATACAACAAAAGCTTCTTGTCTTAAATAGTATACATAAATTCAATTAGAAGCATTAATTAATCAATTATTCAATTAATCAATCAAGTGTTAACTCACATTTCTTACTGGACTATAAAGTCTGAAACAGTACAATCAAGTAAACCAACTTAACTGATCAGTGTTATGTTATAGAAAGCACTTGCAATTTAACATTTAACAAATCACAATAACAATAAACATATACTAATTTAAAAATATCTATAGGACATGAATCTAAAAAAACCTTTCATCATAAAATATTACATTTTGTTAACCAAAATAAATAAATAATTGGACATATGTATATGCAGCTTTATTTTAAGGGGCGTGAATCAAGCACTGATTTAATACTTATATACTGGTTGAGACCTGGAAGTTGATGTGCTTGCATTCTAAAAATCCATTGAAGTTCAATAGTTTCTAGCCTGTTTAAAATATTACCTACTCTCTCACTTTTGTTAACTAGTTGTAACACTCTAAAAACAAACAAGTACATTTTTATCTGTTCTTTTTCATATAGTTCTGCATTTATTTATTGGTGTTTCTCACTGAATATTAACTCAACTGAAAGTTGTGGCTGTGTGTCTACAAAGTACTTGTTAGTATTTCTGTGTAGCCATTGGCAGCAGTTTGGGGTAGTTTCACCTCATCACTGATATCCTGTCCTGCCTTATATAAATGGTACATTGTGGGTTATTTCTGCTTATTATCTGAGCTTTGCTCTGGCTAAGATCTACCTGAAATCAACTGGATGTATAAGGGAATTTAAGTACACTTTTATCTATTCTTTTTCATATAGTTCTGCATTTAATTTATTTATTGCTGTTTCTCACTGAATATTAACTCAACTGAAAGTTGTAACTATGTCTCTACAGAGTACTTCTTAGAATTTCTGTGTAGCCATTGATAGCAGCGGGGGGTAGTTTACCTCATCACTGATATCCTGTCCTGCCTTATATAAGTGGTACATTTTCAGTTATTTCTACTTATTATCTGAGCTTTGCTCCGGCTAAGATCTACCTGAAGTCAACTGGATGTATAAGTGAATTTAAGTACACTTTTATCTATTCTTTTTCATATAGTTCTGCATTTAATTTATTTATTGGTGTTTCTCACTGAATATTAACTCAACTGAAAGTTGTGGCTGTTTCTCTACAGTTAGTTCCCCACCCATCCTCCCTGTTCTTGTTTTGGTATTAATGTTGGTGGCTTTGAAATTGCCCGCCCCTCTTGTAAATTTGTATTTGGATACTCCTTCTAGGCCCATCTCATTTGCTCACTCAACTGAGTGCAGTGAGATCATATTCTGATTCCAGGCACTCCTTCTGTGTACAAAGAGAGCATTTGGGAAGGACAACCCCTGTAGCCACTTAATCCTGCTCTGTTCCCTCCCTCATAAAAAAAAAAAACACACAAATAAATAAATTAAAATATATACTGATCTTACTGCAACTGTCTTAGTTGCTGTTCTGCATGCTGTTATCTGTTCAATCGCTCTTACTCTGCACTTATTACTGCTTGTTAGTAGCCGTCTTGTTTACTGCCTTCTGCACTTGTGTTTTAGTCATTTGTTAATTTAATTGCATTGATTTAAACTGTATTTGCCATAATATTGCTACACGCTCAAGTGTGCTAGTCTGCACTGCAATTTGAATTGTATTTACTGCTGTTTTAACTGCTTTTCTGTGAAAAAAAATTCTAAGCTTGTTTCCTGCCTTTCCTGTAACTAGTCTAGTCCAGATAGAGACTTGCTGTATCCAGGACTGTTGCTAAGCTTCTGAGCCCCCCAAGCCTTTCTGTGTTGAAGGGAAGCCTTCTAGCTTATCAGTGGGAGTGGAAAGCACTAGGTAGCCTATCTACCATGAGAAGAGTGGGTTTTGGCCCAGAAATTGTAGTTCATTGGCCATTTGGGCAGCTTTTCCATATCTTTCTACTGTCTGATTGAAAAGCCCATGTTTGCATTTGTTCCCCACCTTTCCTGTAACTAGTGTAGTCCAGATACAGATTTGCTGTATCCAGGACTGTTGGTAAGCTTCTGAGCCCCTTGAGCCCTTCTGTGTTGGACAGAAGCCTTCTAGCTTATCAGAGGGAGTGGTAAGCACTAGGTAACCTATCTACCACAGGAGGAGTGGCTTCTGGCCCAGAAATTATAGTTTATTGGCCGTTTGGGAAGCTTTTTCATCTCTTTCAACCTTCTGATTTATAAGTCTGTGTTTGCGCTGTGTTTCCTGCCTTTTATGCTACTAGTCTAGTTCAGGTACAGATTTGCTGCATCCAGGACTCTTTGTAAGGTTCTGAGCCCCCAAGCCTTTCCGTGTTGGAGTGATACTAGTTTCTGAGTTGCCTATACCTTATCAGTGGGAGTGGTAAGCATTTGGTAGCCTAGCTACCACAAGAGGAGTGGTTCCTGGCCCAGATATAGTAGCTATTGACCGTTTGGGCAGTTTTTTTACTTTCTCTTTCAACTTTTTGGTTTAAAAGCCGCACTTGCGCTTGTTTCCACCTTTCCTGTAACTAGCCTAGTCCAGATACAGAGCTGCTGTATCCAGGACTGTTGGTTTGCTTCTGAGCTCCACAAGCCTTTCTGTGTTGGAGGAAAGCCTTCTAGCTTATCAATGGGAGTGGTAAGCACTAGGTAGCTTGTCTACCACAAGAGGAGCGGTTCTTAGCCCAGAAATTGTAGTTTATTGACCATTTGGACAGTTTGTCCATTTCTTTCAACTTTCTGGTTTAAAAGACCACATCTGCGCTTGTTTCCCATCTTTCCTGTAACTAACCTACTGGGAAGCACTAGAAAGCCTTAAACTGATACAAGCCTTCTAGCTTAGAAGAGAGACTTTGGAGTGATTAAGTATCAGTTTTCTGTACTTTCTTGCTGTACTTAACTGTTTTCTGCCTAAACTGATTTTCCAGTATTTATTGTGATTCAAAAGCTTGTTTTTTTTCACATATTGTACTTATTTGACTGCCTGCACTTTTAAAAAGTCATTTTTTGTTTAAATAATTTAACTGTTGTAGGCTACACACTAAAGTGCGAAAACCTTTTCTGATCATTTGTAGTCATTTAAAGCTGTTTTAAGTGTATTTTTTACTGTTTTTGCCTTATCTTTTAAAAAAATAAACAAAAATAAATTCCTTGTTATCCACCTTTCTAAGCTAGTATAGTCCAGTTTTCAGGCTAGTGCTGAATTCAGGGCTGTGATACTAGTTTCTGAGTTGCCATACCTTACTTGGATAGAAGGAAGTTTATCTGTTCACCTGTGAGAGAGGGGAGCTTTGAGCACCTTATCTGTCCCTGGAGGAGTGGTTCCAGCCCAGCAGTTAGTAGTTTATTGGCCATTTTGGGCTAATTTCTATCTCTTTCATTTTCATAGGTAGGTTCATAGGTTCATAGGTAGGTACTAGGCTATCTGCCTGAGGGCATTTATAAGCCTAGCCAGACTGTGTCATCTTTTGCTGCCCCATTGATTAATTAACTGATCCTCTGTCAAGCAGAGCCAATGAAGTGATGCCAGGGGTGTATTTTCTGGTACCCATCCACTCGTCAAGGTTTCTCTTGAAGAGTGTTAGTGAGGGGCTCTGCCTGATGTAATTTGGAATTTTGCTCCAAAGCATGGGGAGTCTCTGTGACAGGAATCTATCCCTCTAGCATGTTCTATTTACTGTTGTGGTGAGGTTTAGCTCACTAGAGTGTGTGGCTCGCAGTGACTTGGATTTCTTTAGGTGGAGCATGTCCATGAATTCTGAGTTGGACATGGGTTTGTAAATCAGGCAGAGATCACCTCTGAGTAAGCAATATGCCACTGAGTGCAGCTGGAGTTTTTGCAGTCAGGCTGCATAGGACATTTGTTTGAGGCCAGTAATCCTCTTGGTGAGGTACTTTTGTGGTCATTCCAGCTGTTGGAAGTGTTTTGTGAGGTACATCCCAAGTGGGGCATTGTACTCTATGATGGGTCTAATGCGTGACGAGTAGAGGGGCACTATAACTGCTTTATTTTTGATGTGAATCCTTTAGTAATTAGATGGGCCACATAGAAGGATTTCCTAACTACCTTGGCAATATGATTGTCAAAGGAGAGATTACTATCTACCTGGGTCCCCAGATCTCTTATTATCTCTTCTGTATTAAGGGGGCTGCCACCTATGTGGTAATTCGTGGGTGTTTTGTTTTTCCCAAATGGGATGACTATGCATTTTCTGGCATTTAGCTTGAGGCCATGACTTTGACACCAGGTGTCCGTCTCAGTAAGGCCCTTTTGGAGGATGTCCGTGTCAGCCAGAGAGCAATTATGGCTCCTAGTTTGCAGTCATCAGCTAACTTGGTTAGCCATAGTCCTCCTGTGTTTGCCTGTACTTCTGAGAAGTACACGCTGAACAGTAGGGGCCCCAGGACCGAGCCTTATGGGACACCACTTCTGACTGGTTTAGAGTTGGACCTGGAGCCCACTATTCTTACCTTGTGAGTTTTGTCTGTAAGCCAGTTGGCATCCCATCTCATGTCATAGGGGTTTATGTACAGGCTAGTGAGTTTTTCTGTAATACCTGAGTGGAGAAAGCCTTGGCGAGGTAGGCTGTGTCAACCACCTTTCCCTCATCTATGGCCTTGGTTACTGTCTCGAAGAAGTCAACCAGGTTTAGTAGGCATGATCTGCCCTTAACAAAGCCGAATTGGGTGGGGACAAGGGTTTGGAGGTTCCCAATGTCTTTGTTAATGAGTTCCTTGATGATGCACTCCATAGCCTTGCAGACCAGGTTAGTCAGGCTTATGGGGCGATAGTTACCAGGGTCAGTTGTGGCCCCTCCTTTGTGGAGAGGAATGACTGTTACTGTGCGCCATTCTATGGGCACGTAGCCTGTGGAGAGACTGAGGTTGAACAGCGTGTTTAGGTGGGGGGTTAGTTCGTTCTGTAGTTCATGCAAGATGCAGCCTGGGACACCATCTTGTCAAATTGATGCTGTGTTTTTGGCTTTTGAAAGGGCTGTTTTCACCTGTGCGTCTGTGATTTTTGGGACACTACACTATTCCGGTATTGTTGTGGGCCCTTTTGGAGGTGAGGGGGGTGTGAAGTTTGCACTGAATCTATCTGCCAGGATGTTGGCAATATCAGTAGGTTCAGTATATTTTGTGCTATTTTGCACTAGTTCAGTGTATATCTGTGAGTTGCCACTTAGATTCTTAACATAGCTAAAGAAGGCTTTGTGATTATCTTTTGAATCCTTGGCTATTTTTCTTTCAAAGTTAGCCTTGGATGATTTCATGAGGGACCTTACTTTCTTACTGATACTGATCAGTGATGTCTTTCCTTCTTTGGATTTGCTTTTTTTCTGAACTAATTTCCTCCTTCTATTGTATAGCCTGTTTATTGCAGGGGTCCACCAAACTGGTTTCCTTCTCTTAGAGGAGTAAGTCTTGGTTTTACTAGGGATGGCATGATCCATGCATCCTTGTAGGTGCTCACAGAATGCATTTGTAAAGGTTTCTGCATCTTGGGCAGCATTATCCTTTAGCGTGGGGGCTGTGAAACTTACCACCTCTGTCTTAACTAAGGTTAAGTTTGCTTTAGAAAAGTTTTTTACTGTGGTTTCTTTAGTTGGGGGTGGTCATGGGGTGTGGACATCCAGAGTGATTACTTTATGGTCTGATCTAACCAGTGACAGGTTGACCTCCGGTGTGGAACACCTATCGTCCATGTTGGTGATGACCAGCTCCAATATGTTTTCACCTCTGGTATGGGAGTTTACCAGCTGATTCAGGGCATTTGAGTTGATGAATTCCAGGAAGAGCTGGACCTGGGAATTTGTACTCGAGTAGTTTTCGAGAAGTTTCCCAGTGAATGGTAGAGTAATTGAAATTGCCTAATATCAGGGTGTTCGGTAGGACCTTCATGTTTTCCACTGTCTGCAGAAAGGTGGAGTGGAGGTTCTGGGTTATGGAGGCTGATCTGTACCAGGCCACAATTTGCATTGCAGATTTGCCCGATGTTAGTTGCACATGGATGATCTCAGAGGTATCATGCTGCGCCACTAACCTGGAGGTGTAGGTATCCTTGATGAATATGGATACATCCCCTCCTTTTATGGTTCGGTCTGTGTTCTGTGGCCAAAACGTGTGATATGAGTTGCAGCCCAGTAGTGCTAGGATGCTCTCTGGAGCCTTGAACCAGGTTTCAGTTACAGAGATCAAATAACCTTACAGAGTAGATATACTGATGAAAGGATGATGAGATATAATAAATTTCATTGGGACCTCAGGTATGTATGGAGAGTTGGACTTCTAATAGGTTTTAATTGTTAGACCTTAAGAGGACTGAAGATTGGTACAGATGTTGACATTCTCCATACTGAGGAGTGCTTCGAGCATGTACATTTTGAGATTTAAACTCTTGACGTTGAGTAGCATAACCCTCAGTTTTTTGTTAATTGTGCTGTTTACGGAGGTGGGTTTGACTTTTGGGCCTTGCCTAAAAAAGGCACTATGGTGGCAGCAAGAACCTTGGCCAGTATTCGAAAGCCTAGAGGTGACAGCTGCAAGCCATCTCTTGCGAAGCAATATAGCTTGTCGAGCATGTTGTCCCAGGCTGACAGACATTGGATCACCTTTGAATGACACCAGAAGCTTAGCCAATTGTTGAAATTGATAATTTTTTCTTTATACTGAGGTATCATTCTTGGTGAGGGCATGATGCTACTCAGGGTCAGGGTCATACCAGCCTGGGATGCATGATCAGAGAGCTCTTCCATGTCTCTTTTCATGTAGTCAATGGATGTACATCTCCGGTCATTCACACCGCCATGAACAATGACAGAGTCATATTTGTACTTGTTCTGGAGTGACCTGAGTGCTCGTGTTATGTGGTGGATTCTGGCTCCCGACAGGGAGCTAACAGTACCTTCTGCTTGTCCAGCCTAGTGAGTGGGACTTCAGTGTGCCAGACTATAGAGTCACCTATTACTAGTGTGTTAGGTATGTTATTTCGCCTTAAGGGCTGTGATTGTGTGGCACACTGATTTTCTGTTTTATGTTTTGTCTGGTTTATGACAGGAAGTGCAGTTTGTTTGGATGTCTGCTTTGGAGGTCTCTGATGCTTTTGGACATTTTTATTTAGAGCCTCCGAGTATGATTTTGTGTATTTATGTGTATTTTTTGCCAGTGATGTTTAGTAGGTCTGTGTGCGGCTGGAAGTGTGGTGCAAGTGTTATCCTTCTCCTCTTGACTGTCTGTTTCAGTCTTGGGTGGAGACACCTTAGCTTCCAGTTTGGCTATATAATTGCATCTCTCGCATATATTAGTGTTTTGTGGTAAGAGGAGAGGGTTGTCTGTGTACATGAGGCAGTTGTAACATTGCCTCAAGATACCCAGATTCACCAGCTGAACTGGTGAGTGCACCTGAAGTTGCCCTTTGGTCATGCCTGAATAGTAGGGTGAGCTGCTTAGTTGCTTGGTTGGTGAGAGGTGAATAAAGAGCCTTGCCCTGCTAGGCAATCAGTGTCAGGGTATATTAGTGCTTGCTATTAGGTCTGGGCAAGTGCTGGGCTGTAAGATGCTTTTTGAGTGCTTAGGTTGAGCATTAGACTAGTTTCAAGGGAAAAACTGAAGAGTAGACTTAGTGGAGCCAGGAATAATTTGAACGTAGCTAACCGGCACTGCCCAGTGAGCAAAACTGCGCAAACCTGGCTTTTATAGTAGAGAAATGAAAGAGATAGAAATTAGCCCAAAATGGCCAATAAACTACTAACTTCTGGGTTGGAACCACTCCTTCAGATAGGTTGCTCAAAGCTCCCCTCTCTCACAGGTGAACAGAGAATTTTCCTTCTATCCAAGTAAGGTATGGGCAACTCAGAAACTAGTATCACAGCCCTCAAATCAACACTAGCCGGAAAACTGGACTATACTTGCTTAGAAAGTTGGGAAACAAGGTAGTTTTTTTTTTTTTTTTTTTTTTGAAAAGATAAGGCAAAAACAGTAAAAATATATACTTAATACAGCTACAAACAATCAGAAAAGGATATTGCACTTTAGTGTGTAGTCTACAATAGTTAAACAAATTATTTAAACAAAAAACAACTTTTTAAAAGTGCAGGCGGTCAAATAAGTACAATATGTGAAAAAAACAAGCTTTTAAATCACAATAAACACTGGAAAATCTGCGTTTCGGCGGAAAACAGTTAAGTACAGCAAGAAAGTATAGAAAACTGATACTTTATCACTCCAAAGTCTCTCTTTTAAGCTAGAAGGCTTGTATCAGTTTAAGGCTTTCTAGTGCTACCCAGTAGGTTAGTTACAGGAAAGATGGGAAACAAGCGCAGATGAGGTCTTTTAATCCAGAAAGTTGAAAGAGACAGACAAACTGTCCAAATGGTCAATAAACTACAATTTTTGGGGCCAAGAACTTCTCCTCTCGTGGTAGACAGGCTATCCAACACAGAAAGGCTGGGGCTCAGAAGCTTACCAACAGTCCTGGATACAGCAACTCTCTATCTGGACTAGGCTAGTTACAGGAAAAGCAGGAAACAAGTGCAAGTGCAGCTTTTAAACCAGAACGTTGAAAGAGATGGAAAAAAAACTGCCCACATGGCCAATAGCTACAATTTCTGGTCCAGGAACCACTTCTCTTGTGGTAGATAGGCTACTTAATGCTTACCACTGCCACTGATAAGCTAGAAGGCTTCCCTCCAACACAGAAAGGCTTGGGGGGGGGGCTCAGATGCTTACAAAGAGTCCTGGATACAGCAAATCTGTACCTGGACTAGACTAGTTACAGGAAAGTTGGGGAACAAGTACAAATGTAGGCTTTTAAGCCAGCAAGTTGAAAGAGATGGAAAACTGCCCAAATGGCCAAATAAACTACAATTTCTGGGCCAAAACTCACTCTTCCCATGGAGGATAGGCTACCTAGTGCTTACCACTCCCACTGATAAGCTAGAAGACATCCCTCCAATACAGAAAGGCTCGAGGGGCTCAGAAGCTTACTAACAATCTTGGATACAGCAACTCCGTAACCGGAGTAGGCTAGTTATAGGAAAGGCAGGAAACAGGCACAAGTGCGGATTTGAATCCAGAAAGTTGAAAGAGATGGAAAAAAACTGCTCAAACAGCCAATAGCTACAATTTCTGGGCTAGGGACCACTCCTCTTGTGGTAGATAGGCTACCTGATGCTTACCACTCCCACTGATAAGCTAAAAGGCTTCCCTCCACACGGAAAGGCTTGGGGGCTTAGAAGCTTACAAAGAGTCCTGGATACAGCAAACCTGTACCTGGACTAGACTAGTAACAGGAAAGGCAGGAAACAAGCGCAAACACAGCCTTTTAAATCAGAAGTTTGAGAGAGATGGAAAAGCTTCCCAAATGGCCAATAAATTATAATTTCTGGGCCAGAAACAACTCCTCCTGTGGTAGATAGGTTACCTAGTGCTTACCACTCCCACTGATAAGCTAGAAGGCTTCTCTCCAGCACAGGAGGGCTTGGGGGGCTTAAAAGATTACCAACAGTCCTTAATACAGCAAATATGTACCTGGACTAAACTAGTTATAGGAAAGGTAGGGACCAAACGGAAAAGGGGCTTTTAACCAGAAAGTAGAATAGATGGAAAAATTGCCCAAACGGCCAATGAAATACAATTTCAGGGCCAAATCCCACTCTTCTTGTGGTAGATAGGCTACCTAGTGCTTACCACTCCCACTGATAAGCCAGAAGGCTTCTCGCCAACACAGAAAGGCTTGGGGGGCTCAGAAGCTTACCAACCGTCCTGGATACAGCAAGTCTGTATTTGGACTTCACTAGTTACAGGAAAGGCAGGAAACAAGCTTAGAATTTTTTTTTTTGT
Source organism: Protopterus annectens (assembly GCF_019279795.1). Taxonomy (NCBI): domain Eukaryota; kingdom Metazoa; phylum Chordata; order Ceratodontiformes; family Protopteridae; genus Protopterus; species Protopterus annectens. The sequence continues at coordinate 179,800,567 of NC_056739.1, forward strand.
TACAGAAAAGCAGATAAAACAGCAGTAAATACAATTCAAATTATAGTGCAGGCCAGCACACCTGAGTGTGTAGCAACACTATGGCAAATACAGTTCAAATAAATGCAATTAAATTAACAAATGACTAAAAAACAAGTGCAGAAGGGAGTAAATTAGAAGGTTACTAACAAGCAGCAATAAGTGCAGAGTCAGAGCAACTGAACAGATAACAGCACGCAGAAGAGCAACTAAGACAGTTACAGTAAGAGCAGCTGAATAAAATATATATATATATATATATATATATATATATATATATATATAGATATAGATATATATATATATATTTTTTTTTGAGGGAGGGAACAGATCAGGATTAAGAGGCAACAGGGGTTGTCCTTCTGAAATGCTCTCTTTGTACACAGTAGGCATGCCTGAAATCAGAATATGATCTCACTGCACACAGTTGAGTGAGCAAATGAGATGGGCCTAGAAGGAGTATCGAAATACAAATCTACAAGAGAGGTGGGCAGTTTCAAAGCCAACAACATTAACACCAAAACAAGAACAGGGAGAGTGGGTGGGGAACTAACTGTAGAGAGACAGCCACAACTTCAGTTGAGTTAATATTCAGTGAAAAACACAAATAAACAAATTAAATACAGTACTATATGCAAAGGAGCAGATAAAAGTGTACTTAAATTCACTTATACGTCCAGATGATTTCAGGTAGATGTCAGCAGGCCAAAGCTCTGATATTAAGCAGAGATAACTCAAAATGTACCACTTATATAAGGCAAGACAGAATGTCAGTTTTGAGCTGAAACTACCCCAAACTTCTATCAATGGCTACACAAAAATTCTAAAAAGTACTCTGTAGAGAGCTAGCCGCAACTTCATTTGAGTTAATATTCAGTGAAAAACACAAATAAATAAATTAAATACAGTACTATATGCAAAAGAGCAGATAAAAGTTTACTTAAATTCACTTATACATCCAGCTGATTTCAGGTAGATGTTAGGAGGCCAAAGCTCTGATATTAAGCAGCGATAACTCAAAATGTACCACTTACATAAGGCAAGACAAAATGTCAGTGATAAGCTGAAACTACCCCCCACTGCTATCAATGGCTACACAGAAATTCTAAAAAGTACTCTGTAGAGAGGCAGCCACAATATCAGTTGAGTTAATATTCAGTGAAAAACACAAATAAATAAATAAAATACAGTACTATATGCAAAAAAGCAGATAAAAGTGTACTTAAATTCACTAATAAGGTCAGCTGATTTCAGGTAGATGTTAGCCGGCCAGAGGCAGAGGTGGTCCAAACATTTGTCACCATGTGTGTGGGTGAGGGGTCTGGCTCCTTGATTGGGGTGTGGTGATGTGGTGTGTGCCGGTATGGGGATGCCCTAGGTGTGGTTGCATTGTGTGTGGGTAAGCATGCACACAGTTCTACCATGTGGCTGCCCCACATGGGTAATGTTGGACAGCTGCAGACCATACCTGGCAGGGTGTGCAGTTCAGTGCCTCCGGCCATGAACATGCCAACTGTGCCTGCCAGGGGTTCCATGGGCACGTGCAGGTACAGACCTTGAGGTGCTACTCTTCCCAGATGATGACACATGTCCGCTGGAACCATGTCCCACCTGGGCCTGGCCAGGGCCATGTGCACGTGGCCTGCTGTGGTGTGGTGTGGTGAGCAGCTCCTGTGGTGCACTGGGGCTGGTACTGCCACTACGGGAGCAGCTGTGCATCCTGGCACATCCATGTTGACTGCCAGCTGCTGGTGTCGCTGGCCTACGTCCACACAGATGTCGCACCACTCCCACCACACATTCTAGCACAGACATACCACGGTCAAGGAGGCCAACCATCTCACCCCACCATCTATCCATGACCTCAGTGTATTCACAGAAGGCAACAGCGAGTTCATGGAGATTGCCACTTACAGCTACAAAAGCAGACCTCTGCAGCCTCAGGACCTGTCTGGAGTGCATTTCCATATGCGCCTGTGTCTTCATTACAGCCTGAAACATGCTCCTGGTGGTACCAGTTGTGGTGCCTCTGCCAGGGGCAGGATGACCTGCAATCCTCCCATTAGCACCACGGTACATCTGCCAATGTGGTGGCCTTCCGGACATCCGACTATGCCGACTGTGACTCGACACAGTTGGCATGGATACCACACTTTCCTGGCCATTGCCATCAAGCATCAACTGTCCCTCTGCTATGACCACATTTGATGGGGTTTGTAGGGGCACTGTAACTGTGTGTGGCTTGGGGTGTTGGCACAGTGTCAGCCTCTGACAACCCCACCTGTGCCTCACCTGTACCTCCATCATCATCGGTGTTTGTAGGGACACCTACCTCAGTATGCGTGCAGGAGGGACCCTGACCCACCTTGCCACCTGTGGGGGGAAACAAATACACACGTTAAGACCTGTACAGCAGTGCATAACAGTACACATACTCACACTGACAGCCTCCTTACTACCTCACCTTTCCTGAGTTTGCAGACAGTCCCACAGTCAGTTACATATGTTCCCCTTCCTGCATGGAACTTGCAAATACACACACATCACTACAGCCCATTAACATATCATCCCTCCCAATGCCTACATGTGTGGTTACCACACCTGACCTGTTACTCCACTGCCTCCCTGACCTGGGTGGAGTAGGTTGTACATGGCCTCACAGCTGTCACCCTGTATTACCCTGTGTATGGGCAGTAATGGTGTACGAGGCCCCTATATGGTTCAGGCTGCTACATTCACTACATATGTCACACACCAGAGTCTCATACTACAGTCTTGCTCAGTCCATACCACATCTGATGCACAAATGACCCATCATATGGACAACAGTACTACCTGGATATACTCACTGATGTGCTGTAGTAATTCCCCACTGCATTTGTAGTGCTGCATATGTGGGTAGCCAGTTACCTATCTGCTGCTGGCAATATGATGGGTATACCCAGTATGTACTGCACCTCCAAATCCATGCTCCATGCTGCAGACCTTGTTATGCTATCAGCTGTCCTGTGTTCACATATCTGACAGGTTGTCTTGGTGTCCCATGTCTCACTCCATGTACGGCACAATCCCAAGGGGAAGTACTGCCATGTGGTCAGTCCCACTATCGCCTGGGCATATATGGACACACACACGCACACATGCACACATGCACACACACACACACACACACACACACACACACACACACACACACACACACACACACACACACACAAATGCATCTGACATGCATTGCCCACACTCCACTAGATTGCACTAATGAGCACAACCAAGTCACACACACACACCCACACTCCTACATGTGGAGTTGTACAACATTTGTACACACAGTTCTCCCATTAGCCTTCTGTCAACATGCATTACACATGGAGCTCAACAGCATGCAGTGCAACTATAGTGACATCATGCTAGTGGCAGTATACATGTGTGTGAGGCATGGGCTTTGTTGGCAGGTGATGGCCCCTCCCCATGTTAACACTGCACTCATGTTAGAAGTGTTACTGTTGCCTGTTCTGCACCCTGCATTGTACTGTGCACCATACCTCGCAGGTGTAGAAACCATTGATGCATCTGAAGTACTGTGTCAGTTATGTCAACTCCAATGCTCACAGCCCCTGTGTGCTGTAGCAACACATACCTGGGATGGTATATGAACAGCTATCAGGTGTGGATGCCTGATGTCTGCGTTACAGATCACAACATCAGCAGTGCACGTATGACCAGTACATGACTATTACACTGACAACCAGCGGACCTTACCATGGCTATGAAGGTACCCCTACACATGTCCTAGACCTCTGCATGGTTGCAAGGTCTACTCATGTGCACATCACTTGGAGTGCACACACTACTGTGATGAGTGTTGTGGGGTCAGGGTTACGTCTGCAATGTTTACTTAACCTGCTTGTGTGCAGCTGCAGCCATGGTGGTGTTGAGTCCCACATGTCCCTACTGTAGGCCGTGTGTCCTACCACATGTCACATCCCTGTGGACACATTGCACATTGACAGGATGTTATTTATCTTGCATGTGTCTGTTGTACCCTTCCGATACCCCAGCTTGGTCTCTATTGTGATGCAGTGCATTTCTCAGCAACAAAACGTGAACGTGTACAGCATGCAATATGGGTAGGTGTGTTAGACATGTGCATGAGGGATAGCCCATAGCTATTACATTCCCAGTTAATCATCATGCATGAACACGAACCATGCTCACTGGCTATAGGCTGCTGCTGTGGTTGTATCCTGGAGGGACCTACAAAGGAGTGCGAGAAAGCTGATGTCAGTGGCCATAGCTGTGGCAATCACAACAGGTGAGTGCAGCATTACGTTACATCAACAGTAGAATTCAACAATATTACAGCTTCTACACAACAGTTTATTACTGCTACACAGCAGCAGACAAAGTATATGACATCTCAGTTTTGCATGATGTACCTGTACAGCTGCAGATGCATACACATGAGTGGTGTACCGATGTGCCCTGGGGCCTTACCTGCATGCTTCTCAGCTGGTGTGTCATTGGCACCCACCTCCAAGATGTACCCCGCCAGGTGTTGATGTTATGGGCAGACAGGTGCCACTAGGCTGCTGAGAAGCTGAGGGGTGGATGGGCAGGTTGCCTGCCCCGTTGTGAGGTGGTTCCCCCCCTACAGCAGCTGCACGCTGATGTACATGGCGAAGTAAGTTGGTGCAATGATGCCAGACCTTCTCATAGATGCGGTTATGCAGTCCGACATTATTAACCATGTGGACTAGCTCATTCCACAGGGCAATCCTTTCCTGCTGGTTGTGGGCTGTCCAGCCACAAAGAAGTATGTAGTGCTGTACCAGGTGGTCTTTGATGATAGCTGTTTCTACGGCGCTGTACGTGGGAAGATGACAATGAGACATGATTCCTGGAAGACATAAAGATGGAAACAGGTCTGAGCCACCCATACAGCAAGATTACCATAGTTCTTAATACACATATATGTCTCCCCCCACCATATCAGCTACAACAACATGTTCACAGACTGCAATTGTTATGTCAGCTTCTTACCTACCATTGGGACATATGTTGCATTGTACCAAGCTTTGTGCTATGTGTATGTGCCACGCTTTGTGCTATGTGTTTGTAGCCATGCTCCCTGTGGGGACACTTATCTTTGCTGGCCTGTTACAGACTATTCCACCTGCATGCCATTGTCAGTGCCACTATACATATGTGTGTATAAATATACATCTATGTACATATGTGTAGATATATGTTGTACGTTGTTGATATACCTATGTCTATATGAGTGTCTGTATCTGTACACATACATATCACAGTCCGTATCACACAGATATGTGGAGTGCATACAGACATCCAGTCCGCATTCTGTAACCATCTTTCATTCACAGCTGCACTGTTCTGCATTGCTGCAACACAGACAGGTGCCACATGTGAACACAGCCTAACATTAACGTGGTAACTATGGTGTGAGATTGTTTGTACACCTATTACACACCTATGGCATTTGTGCATGCTACATTACACATTCACATGACTGTCCTGCAAGTGCTGTGCACTGACACACATGTGTCTATCATGATGGCAGTACATCCACCAACAGCTATTCTCCACACTAACATAACATACACAGATATTATGGCTGACATCTTTGTCATTCATTGCTGATCTGCACAGTTGGTGGGTATGTCCCACTGCTTCGAGGGACAGACAATATTGTCCAGAGAAGTTGTTCAGCAGGATATCATTACAGGGACACCTACAGATGGCACACATCAAACATTCTACATCATACATCCTATTAATCTATACCACATCCTACATTAAATTACATACAGTTGTGTTTTACATACCTTTTAGTGTTTGGACGGATGTGAGGCCTTCCCGGTTGTGGCCTGTAGTACTGTGTTCCCCACGTGTAAAGTCTGTGGTATACGTTAGAGCGAATGAGTTGGTTTGAATGGATTTCAGCATGGGTTTTGTAGGTGATGCACATGATCAGGTGATGGGCTCTGCACCAATCAGTGTGCAACAGTTGCTGACTGCGTGCAGCCTGCCATGTAGTGATTCTGTTAACCATCGTCATGGCAACCCTGTACTATAAAATGCTTACTCATGTGGGCATTGTCCCTTCACCTTTCCAGTATGGAGGACATCCTTCCTGTATGTGGACAGCAGTATTACAGACAGCAGATTGCAGTACCTACTACAGCAGGGCTTGCAGACACAGGACAACTACACAATCTTAGGTTGTTCCAGACCTACAGACAGAGTGAGTAGTGTTGTTATGTGCTTTGTATATTGCTGGTCTTGCAGTGTTTGCGTGTACATAGTAGTTTAGGATGAAATGCAGTCTATCTGCATAGCTCTCAACAGTGGGCCTATCCACATAATGGTCAGTGGATTATCTGTTTGCTTTTGGCTGTGCACCACACAGGGCTTGTCATAGATATATCCTCGGCAATCTGTCTGTTGCGTGCTATCAGTACATGGCTACTTCCAGTTCTGTTCCTGATGTGTTGTTGTTCGGTATTGGCCTATCATAATATACTGCTGGCATTCCTGCTATCATCCCAATCATATTGTGGACACCCACGACATTTGTTGGTCAGGGTCTATACATGTGACAGATACACAGACATTGTCACAGGTAATAAATGTCCCCCTAGGCCTTGACTACGGGGTGTAACTGGAGACTGCTGAACTACATCTGTTATTGTTTATTGTTACCTATCTTGATGGCAAATCCTTTGTCCACAGTTGTATGAATTGATGGGCCTGTCCTGGACAGCAAAGTATGTTATATATCTGCACTGTCTGCATCTACTTTTCTGTGTGGGCCTTGCATTCCTCACTAATTACATAAGTGCAAATCTATGTGCTGTCGGTAATGGCAGACATTATTGTAAACTACACCATTACAAGTTGTCTGTGTATACATATCTGTGAGTCATTTCATGTCCTTTGAATAGTGAGTGGGCTATGTGTAATTCCATACTTCTGTTCAAGTGTAAATGTCATTTAGTAGGTTATACAGCAAAACAATTTTGTTATACCGATTTCACATGGGAAATAGAATGTGCTGCAGTGGGACCTGAACCGCAAATGTGTGTGCAGTAGGCAGATGCTCTGCTCACTACACTATTGCAGCTCTGTGTAATTTGCATATTTCTACCTTAATGTCATACCCATGCTCCCTTTCCCCAGCCCCCGAGCTCCACGTACTCAGCATCCATCCGTTCTGCAGTTGCTAGCCCTGCCATACCACACCTCCACACATTTCCCTCTCTGCACTTCTCGGTATTCCTCCATATTACTGTCTCAATGCAACCTTCTGCAAGTTCTTCATCGGTTTAGTCCATGTACGTTCGAGCCTTCCCTTCATTCACCTCTGATACTGGTGAAAACATTATTGTGACCCATAACGTCTGGTGCGTCCCAGCAGGGATGGACCTGTTGTTGTGTCACGAGTACACTTTGCTGGTCAACACTGTTTCTCCCACTGGTAGCATTCTGCCGCAGTTTTCAGATGCAGCGGTTTGCTCACACACCAGACTAGCCTCATTTCCCGCTTCCGTGGATGAAACACACCCCCCCCATGCCGTGGCCTGTTTTCCATTCCTCTCTTCAGTATTATACGAGACTACTGTTCTCACAGTATGTGTGGACAGGCACTGTTCATTGGTACTCATAGACTGCTTGGAATACTGTGACTGAGCACTGTGCACATGTTTGCTGGTATTAATGTACATACTTACATACATTTCCTATACTGTTGACTGACTGTGCCGGATGATATGTTTGTGATAACAGCAGCTGATTGTATATCTGCCATGCCTTCGTGGTAACTCACTTGGACTATAGCATGCAGGGGGGGAACTGGGAGTGCTGATTATGTTGTTACCGGCCATGATAAGGGCTGTGGGCTACAGCATGCCTAAGGCACTGCGGTGGAAGTGTAGGCAGGTATGCACTGGTGTGCACTGGACTCAGACCTGCTGACTTCTGGTTATGGTATCTTACACTGGGTTGGCCTCCACATTGCTGAACCAGTGTGGGCATTGCTTACCACCGCCCACACAGGCGGACCCCCACTTGCTGCTTCATACCTCATGCTACTTCATGTACATGTCGTTATTATACATGCTTAACTCAGGTGTACATGTCAGGTATGATTGTTCACAAAGGTCAGTGTAAGGTTAAGTGGAATTCCAGTTTAGCATTTCTGGTTGGGCTACACTCAGGTATTCGGGTTAGATTTAGTTATGCCATACCTGTGTTTTAGATTAGATGTGAATAGTGGAGGTGTAGGCGGGTAGTTGGAGGGGGGACATTTTAACTGTATAGTAGACCATTTGACTGATTGGTGGGGGAGCGGTAGTGCAGGTTTGCAGGGTGTTGGGATATGTATGCAAGGCAGGACAGGAGGTGTCAGTGACAGTAGTTGGTGTAGGGGTCTGGAGTGTTGGGGGGTGGCAGACTTCGCCAGGTGGTGATCCAAGCATGCTTGGGTTTTTCCCTTCATGTGTTAGTTACATGTGTAGTCTGGGACAGCTGCAGTAATACACCTGGGTTGGGGGTTCCTGATTTTGCCAATATAGTTGTGTGATCGGTGTCACCTACCTTTTACTGTGAACATTACTACAAATGCAACAGGGGTCGATAGGTAAGTGGAGTTATTGGGCCACACAGAGGGGCTAATAGTTGGGACGTGTCCAGGGATGTGCAGGACGACTGATGGGAAGGTCCACAGCTGGCCATGTCTTCTACAGCGACAGCTGTTTATATACCCTGCATTCGGGGGTAGGTCTGGGCAATCACACCCCCGGGTGGGGTTGAGGACAGTCACAGCAATAATACCTTGTGATGCCAATTAGTTTGGCTTACATGCCTACAGTGGGGTGTTGTGTCCATGTGTTCTTTGGTGTCATTTAGTGGGTTTGCAACAACACATCTGGTTATACCGTCCTTTGTCATGTAAACTAGACTTTGCTGCATTGGGACAGGTACTGAGCATGGCTGCTCATTAGGTGTCGGCTCTGCCCAATGCACACTATTGCTTACATCCCTGGGGTGGTCCACATAGAACTGCTCCAGCCAACACCTGCACAGCTAGACCCATAATTTCATACCCATAGTTCCCACACCACACTTCCTCTTCAGCAGTCTTCCTTACTCCGGGTGCAGATCAGGTCTAAACACACCACTACACACTGCACACTTTCAACTTCACAGGACTCATCCCATATGTTGTCTCGACCCATGGGTCATCAGGCTTTCACACCCTTGTAGTCCGGGTATGTACATGCCCCACCTTGATAGGTCATCACACGGGCTTCCTCCTATAACAAGACATTTATGAGGTGTCCCACAAGGGACGCTCCTGCCTGTGTTCCAAGATTAGACTTCTCAGATCCACTGTGTCCCCTGCCAGTTGTATCCTGCCTGTGGTCTGGGGAGCAGTGGATTGTTTACATTGTTTGTGGGTTTGTTTGTGTGTTTTCCCTGTCTGACTGGGGGGAGGTTCATGCTAAGTGTTACATGTTTCTTGCTTGGGCTCCTCACCTCCATTGGCATGGCCTGTGAACATATGTCATTCTTAAGTGCTGTATCTTATCATAGCTATATATCTGTGTATATCCACACACACACACACACACACACATATATATATATATACATATATATATATATATATATATATATATATATATATATATATATATATATATATACATAGATATATGTGTATATGTCTGCATATATATATATATATATATATATATATATATATATATATATATATATATATATATATATATATATATATTGCTGTATATATGTTGTCCTCCTCCTAATGTGCCGCTTCCGTGCAGCAGTAGACTAGTCCTGCACGGAAGATTAATGAATCCGGGGGTTTGTAAACCAATGTGTACATAGCCCACCATCTTGGGCCACCAATAATAACTTTTCTTGTCTTGGTTTGAATTTGCCTAACCATTTCTGCTTTCAATGCTGATCACCATGAGGTTCTTCAAGAAGTTTTCTATAGTTGCAACTCTCTTTATGCATTTCCCACATTTCTTGACTTATCTGGTTCTTCACCTTGTTTTCTTTCCTTTGTTTTTTGGCACATTCAGTTGTTGCCTGATTTTCATCTACTTATGGTTTGATTTCCATTCCTGCTTGACGCCGATATGCTTCTGTTTGACTAAGCAGAGAAGTCATCTTAGATTTATTCTCCTCATGTTTATGAACTTTCTCTATGTTTGCTCTTACAAACTTAGAAAGTTCATAGAATAAATGGGCTTTGCATTAGCATGAATTTTCTAAAGGCTATGAAGTCTGAAACTTAAATGTTTGTCCTTATTTTTTAACTTCGATCTTCAATGAATTTTCAACCATTTGCTAAGAAACACAAGATTATGAAAAACAGACCAAAAATATGAGGCCTAAGTCTGAACATTCTGTGAAAATCTGTACAGTTCAGAGGTATGATTCATAACACTGTCCATACTTTTCTAACTTGCAACTTTTGCTCCCTAAGTTGTGTCTAGGGCAGTGTACAGTTTTTCTTAATTAATAAGCTGTTTCCATAATTTGATTTCCTGTGGATTGGTGAGCAGATTGTTGCAGGCATCCCTTATGAAGGGTGTGTGACTACTTTATTTATCTATTTGTCTTTGTCTTGCAACCTGATACAGTTTCTGTGTCTCATCTACTGGCATATTTTCCTGAACCTGGTCAATGGCCACAGATGACCTGCTCTTTGCTTTCCCAGTTAGCACATGCTGGGCAGCTGAGCACTGACCAGCCAGTAGCTGTTTCTAGGCTTCATGGCCGGCACATACTGCCCAATAGGGGCACATAACAACAATCCCGCCATAATCATTAGGTTACTGATCCATGGTACTGGCCAATCTTTTTGGACTTCAGTCTGTAATTATTTGCCCACAATACAAACTAGAAAATAAAGTCCTCCATCAGATACTGGCTAATCACTTGACAGTAAATTAGTTTTACTTCTGAAATGTTCTGTTGAGAGCTTACAGCCAGCACTCCAGTCAGTATTCATGTGAGGCAACACATGCAAAATGCACCGCAGGTAAAGGGGAAGATGATAAAACAAAAAAAAAAAATGATTGTAGTAGTTGGTTGATTAAAAAGAGTACCTAGTGGTGTTGCTAATTCATTTTTGAGCTCATGTTGGGTGCAGCCAGGGATGTTATTATGTCCCATAGATTTTATTTTTACCTTGGTGACATGCATGACCTGCTCTTTACAGATACAAGGTAGAGGACAGGATGGTGGGGCTGTCTTGGGGTACTTGTGGTGGGGGCAGGAAGTGAAGTTTTCACAGAACCTGTCAGCTAACAGGTTAGCTCTGTCCACAGGCAAAGTATATGGGGTATCATTAACTATCATTTGGGCACAAGTCTGGGCCTTTCCTTTTAGATTAGGGATGTAACTAAAGAACACCTTAAGGGTCCCCTTAGTTGAGGAAGCTAATTTGGATTCGTACTTTGCCTTTGAGGGTTTTGTAAGACATCTTTTTTGCTTGTGTATCTGAGGAGGGAGTGTTTCCAGTTTAGGGCTTGCTTCCTCTTACTGTTATGCAGCAATTTCTTCCTCCTATTGTAAAGGCCATTAATGGCAGTAGTCCATCAAGCAGTCTTGCTCTTCCTTGAGGGGCTTGTTTTGGTCCTATCAGGTATGGCTGGTTCAATGCAGTTATGCAGGTGTTTGTATACAGCATTGGTATACGACTTGGCATAGTTGACTGTCCCATCTGAGGGAGGAGGTGCAGTAAAGCTAATTATCCCCTACTGTAAGAGTTTATAGTCTGTTTTGGATAAGTTGTTTACGTTAGCTGCTGTGAGGGGGGCAGGGAAGATACTGATTTACAGATTTGTGGTCAGATCTCACTAGGGAAGACCTCACAGTGTGGGGGCTACAGTACTCCCCATATTGGTAAGCACCAGATTCTGCATGTTGGCATGCCTTGTGAGGGTGTCAAACAGCTGCTCCAAGGCATTGGAGTTAATGTAGTTGGGGAACCTTTGGGCAAGTGAACTAGACCACAGGTAATTTAACCATTCAATGGATGCCTAGTTCCCCAACAGTATGGTATTTGGCTGTATCTTGTCTATACACACTGAGCAGAGTGAAGGAGGGGTGTTAACTACAACTCTGATCTGAGATATATAAATATCTTGGTTTTTTTAGCTTATTCATACTGATTATTGCTTCTAGCAATTTATATATAACACGTTTTATTGCCTGCTGCATGTGTTTTATTGTATTTTATTGCTATTAACTAATCTGCATGGGTAACTGATTTGTTTGCAATTAAAAGCATTCTATAGAGTTTATTTGCTCCTTTATCTGTTTAAAAACTTTAATTTTGTGGCACACTGCTGTCATAAAGATTCCTCTATTGTTTACTGTCCAAAGAGTGTAGGCTAATAGCTTTAGTATTTCCCAGTTCAGATTTGCTGGCTCCAGGGTTGCCAGATTTCCAGACGCCCAGGTAGGGACAAAAAAAAAAAGGTCTTTGGCCACTGCTGCTGGCATGCAGCTGAGTCATACAGATAAAACCTTTTTGTGCCTTGTCTGCATTTCTGTAAGGGTGCCATGGAAACAAAACTTCCAGAATGGGTCATTAACAAAGGAGGGCCTTACTGGTAACACTGTTCTGGCCTAGTACTGTAGCTGTACTTAGTTTTAACTTCTATACAGAATTTTTTTAAATGTAAACACACCCTGTACTAACAATTACAGGTTAGGAATTTTCTGAGATAGTAATCAAGTTCAGTCATTTATGTTTGTGAGGGGAAAAAAATCATAAAGATGGTGCTCATCTCAAGAATCACAGGTTGTCAAAATAATTCAGGAAAATAATGCTGCATAAAGAACTGTAGGTAAACACACAGGGCATTGCAACATTCTTAGAAAGCTTTTCTCCTGTCTATTATATCACCTAGTAAATCTAAAATTAGCTGTTATAAGTGCATTAAAAAGAGCAAAGGAACTACAACTGTTCTAACATTTTCAGCTTTCCTCCAGAATCCTGTATCACCAAGTGAATCTAAAATAAACTACTATTTTAGTACAGTGAAAAAAAAACAAGCAACCATAAATGCAAATGTACAAAGAAAGGAACACCTTGTTTGCACTTAGTAATTCAGATAATTTATCATCACATTCAGTTCTCGCCATATCAATTGATCGGCAACTGAAGACCAAAAAAAAAAAAAAAAAAGAAGGTCTTTAATGCGGAACAGAGTTCCACATTAAAGAACTGAGCTCACTCAGTAGCTCTGCACTAAACACGGAGCTTCTCGTGTTTAATGCATTGCAGTTTCGCATTCAACACAAATAGCTCCGTGTTTAGCGATTTTTGATTGGCCCGTATACCGGCATATGGGCCAATCAAAAATAACACGGAGCTTCGTGTTTAATGCAGAACACAAACTCCGTGTTTAGCAATTTTGATTGGCCCGTATGCCAGGTATACGGGACAATCAAAAAAAAAAAAACAAAGCGGAGGCTGGCCGGGATTTAAACCGGCAGGGCGGGACTCAGGATCAGGCTGCTGATCTCGGGACAGTCCCGCTCAAATAGGGACGTCTGGCAACCCTGGCTGGCTCTGTCCCTGTTTGTTTTTGCAGTGATTACTCTGAGCACATGAACAGGCCATGTTGAATTAGCAGAAGCCTTTCTTTACCTTTGTGACTGGATTGTGTTGATTGGCTGCCGGCTAGTGGGGGCTGGTTCTTTTGTGCTTTTAAAAAAAAAGTTGTCTAAGGTTGTATCTTCTGGTATTTAAGCCCTAACTTTGAGAGGATTTCTGTCTATACACACTGAGCAGAGTGGAGGAGGGGCATTGACTACAACTCTGTTCTGTGATATATAAGTATCCTGTTTTTTGGCTTATTCATACTTGTTATTTCGTCTAGCAATTTATATATAGCACTTTTTATTGCATGCTGCATACTTTTTACTGTATTTTATTGCTATTAACTAATCTGCACAGGTAACTGATTTGTTTGCAGTTAAAATAATTCTGTAGAGTCTCTTTGCTCCTTTATCTGATTAAAAACTTTCATTTTGTGGCTCACTGCTGTCATGAAGATTTCTGTAGTGTTTATTGTCTAAAGAGTGTAGGCTAACAGCTTTAGTATTGGTTCCTACCCTCCCTCTCTGTTGGTGTCTTGTTGTTATACTTGGTGGTTTTACAGTTGCCTGCCTGTAAATTTGATTTGGGACACTCCTCCCAGTCTAGAGTCATTACCTCATTCTACTTAATACAGAGAGAACATCTGAGAAGGCCTTCTGTTCCTCCTTTCTCCCTTTCTTAAAAAGAAAAAAAAATGCCTAAATATCCTTGTGAACTGACTGTGCGTCTCAAACATTTTGGAAATATAGAGTATATTTTAGTGCATTTATTATAACTGTATTTGCCTTAATATTGCTACAACTCAAGTGCTCTAGGTTGCATTGCATCTGAATTAAGTGTGTTTTAGCTGCTTTTCTGTATATATAGACTTCTCTGTATATGTAGACAAGCTACTTATTCTACTGTATTACTGCCTCTTAAATCATTTTTCAGTTGTGCACTTGCCTTGCTTCATTTAAAAAGTTTTAAATTGCTAATTTTGTAGAGTTTTAATTGCATTTACTGTTTAAGACTACACACTCATGTGTTAGCCTTTTCTGTGTTTATTTACTGTCATGCCACTGCACTAAACCTGCCTAAACATCTCCTCTTCCCAAATTATGCTCTGTCTCCCTTTTTTTCTTTTAATTAATTCTTCTGTCATTTCCTTTTTAACAATATATGGCCTCTATGCTCAGTATCTCATTAATTTCCTTCTCTCGCTCACTTATTTGAAAAAAAAAAATTAAAATTTTTTTATTATTAATTTTTCTTTGTAACTAATTATTACTACTACTGATCATTAAGCAGCCTCTTTCATTGTGTAATGTACTGTATATGGCATCAGACTGTATATTTCCTGTTTTTTTTTCTTTGCCATTAAGTGATGTACTTTACCTGTACATTGGACTAGATTGTATGCCTCCTTTTTAATTTACGGAATGTACCTCCATGTCATTTTTGAAACTCCAGTTTTCATTGTATTTGATATCTCTTCTTCAAATGATTTCCTATTAACCAGATTTGTCAGTGTATATATTACTATAATTTCTTTTTTTATATTTCTTTGTATTTTTTTTATGTTAACAGTTTGTCGTGGAGCTTATCTCCCCGGGCCTCTACTGAAAATGGACATATATCTAGTTGGACTAGCCCGGTCAACAAATGTAAAATAAATAAATAATAAATATTATTGCATTGTTTAGACAGTTTAAACCCAAAAATAAAATACTATATTGTTTGCTCGTTTCCCACCTTTCCTAGCCAGTATAGTCCAGATCCCAAGCTTTGCTTGTCTCAGGACTTTATTTTCTGTTCTCAGAGCTATCCAGACCTTGTATTGGTAGAGGGAAGTCCTACTGCTTATCAGTGGGACTGGTGAGCATTGTACTGCCTATCTAACGCTAGAGGAGTGGTTTCCAGCTCTGAAATTGTAATTTTATTAGCCTTTTTGGGCTGATTTCTATCCCTTTCAACTTTCAGGCTTAAAAACGTGTGTTTGCACATTTGTTCACATCGTGCAGCACGCTAGGCTACAGTTAAACTATTCCAGGTGCCAGAAAGTTTGCTCTTCAAATTTCCCTTAGAACTAGCTGATTCCTCAGTAGTAGCACTAAAATCTGAACCCCTGTGACTAGCACTTGCTCTAGAACCTGCTGGAAAGCACTAGGAAGTCTGAAACTGATACGAGCACTCAACCCTCTTTGTCAATAAGGAGAAATTAATCGTAGGCACTAAACAGCCTATAATTGCAAAGTACCTTGCAAAAATAAGGGAAAACAGCTCTTGTACTTTACAAAAAAAGCACCTAAACAGGCATGTCCAAGGGTCAGCTTCCGGTGATTTCTCCTGTCTACCTGGTGAATCTGGGCATACTGGGGCAATGTGGCAACTGCCTTATGTACACAGACAACCCTCTTTTCCTAACACCCAACACTACAACCTGCGAGAGATGCACTTATATAACCAAACTGGAAGCAAAGCTCTCTCCAGCCAAGATTGTGCTAGACAGTCAAACGGGGAAGGTTAATACCTGCACTACACCTCAAGCAACTCATAGCCCTTCAAAACCCGCACCATCAACACCCACACATAGCAACACTAAACCTACATATGCGGAGACCTTTAACATTAACCTGCCCAAGCAACAAGGACCTCTGAAGCTGAAACTCAAACAAAAACCAGTCACTACCAAAGTGACACATAGCTCACAACACCAGTGTGCCACCCAACAACAGCCCCTAAGGCAAGACAATGTACTCAACACTTTAGTCATAGGTGACTCTATAGTCAGGCACACTGATGCCCCACTCACCAGGCTGAACAAGGAGAAAATTACAGTCAGCTGCCTGTCGGGTGCCAGGATCCGCCATATAATGCATGAACTCAAGTCACTCCACAACAAGTACAAATACGACTCCGTCATTGTCCCTGTTGGAGTGAATGACTTGAGATGTACCTCCCTGGACTACATGAAAAGAGACATGGAAGAGCTGTCGGATCATGTGGCCCAGGCAGGTATGACCCTAGCCCTGAGTAGCATCCTGTCTTTGCCCAGAATGATACCACAGTATAAGGACAAAATGATTGACTTCAACAATTGGCTAAGCTTCTGGAGTCATTCAAAGGGGATCCAGTACCTGTCTGCCTGGAAAGACATGATCGAACCACGATGCCTTGCCAGAGATGGTCTGCACCTGTCACCCCTGGGATTCAGGTTACTGGCTAAAGCTCTTGCCACCCCTATAGTGCCTTTTTTAGGCAAGGTTCAAAGGACAAAACCACCACCATAACAGATACAAGCATGCAAAATCTGAAGGTAATGCTACTTAATGCTAGAAGTCTAAACCTCAAAATTCACTCTCTAGAGGCACTCCTAAAAATGGAGAACATCGATATCTGTGCAGTAACTGAGACCTGGTTCAATGCTCCAAAGAGCACCCCTGCAATATCAGGCTACAACTCTTACCACACTTTTCGGCCACAAAACCATGACCGAAACACTTAAGATGGATGAGTGTCCATATTCACTAATGATATTCACACCTCCAGGCTAGTTGCCCAACACAATGCATCTGAAATTCTCCAGGTGCAACTAACACTAGGTAAGACTGCAATCCAAATTGTAGCTTGCTATAGATCCCCCACCATGCCCCAAGATTCTCACTATACCTTTCTAAACATACTGGAAAATATTAAGATACAATCAAACACCCTAATACTGGGTGATTTCAACTACCCTGCCATTAACTGGGAAAACTACTCGGGTACGAACACCTTTTCCCAACGGTTCTTGGAATTCATAAATTCCAACTCCCTGGATCAACTAATCCATTGTCCCACCAGGGGTTCCAATATCCTAAACCTGGTCATTACCAACATGGGAGACAGATGCTTCACACCAGTGGTCACCCACTCATTGGTCAGGTCTGGCCATAAGCAAATCACCCATGACATCCACATCCCACCCCAACCTCCCAGTAAGGAAACCTCTGTAAAAAAACTTTTCTAAAGCCAACTTCATGCTACTGAAGTCAGAAGTGACAAACTTCAATACACCCATGCGGACGGGATCTGAAAGTTTGACTGCTAAATCCTACACTAAGGATCAGTATGAGCACATCTACTCATGCATGAATTGTGCCATCCCAAATAGAACCAAGATGCTCTCCTCCAAAAAAAGGAAGCCAATCTGGTGATTCCCTGCTATAAACAAACTATACAACAGAAGGAAGAAACTGTTTGAGAAAAGAGGAAAATCCCAGGATGCAAAAAACTCCCTTACCAGCCTCAGCAAAAAGCTGAGATCCCTCATAAAATCCTCAAAAGCTACTTACAAAAATGAAATTGCCAAGGATTCCAAAGACAACCACAAGGCATTCTATAATTATGTCAAGAATCTAAATGGCAGTACTCAGATGTGCTCTGAGTTACAACAGAATGGCATTAAATATACTGATCCCAAGGATATTGCCAATATCCTGGCAGATCGATTTAGTGCCAACTTCACCCCCCTCTCACCCCCTAAAGGGCCCATCGCAATACCAAAAGATTGCCAAATTCCGGTAGTCACAGCCACACAGGTAGAAACCGCACTCTCCAAAGCTAAGAATACAGCATCCATGGGACCAGATGACATCTCGGGCTGTGTACTACATGAACTACAAAATGAACTGGCACCTCACCTAAGTGTCATGTTTAATCATAGCCTCACCTCAGGCTCCATGCCCACTGAGTGGTACACAGCTACAGTTATCCCACTCCACAAGGGAGGATCCACCTTGGATCCTGGGAACTACCATCCCATCAGTCTGATGAGCCTGATCTGCAAGGGCATGGAACGTATTATCATGGAACTTATAAACAAAGACATTGGCAACCTTCAAACACTGGACCCCACACAGTTTGGGTTCATGAAGGGCCGATCTTGTCTCCTGATTCTGATTGACTTCTTCAAATCAGTCTCCAGAGATGTGGACAAGGGCAAGGCAGTCCACACAGCCTATATGGACCTTGCCAAGGCCTTCAACACCATCCTCCACTCTGGAATCATAGATAAACTTACTAAGCTGGGCATTAATCCCTACATCACTTGATGGGCTGCCAACTGGCTTACTGACAGAACCCAGACTGTAAAAGTAGCCGACTCCAAATCCATCTCCAGATAAGTGACAAGTAGAGTACCTCTAGGTTCAGTCCTGGGACTGCTCTTGTTTGGCATCTACTTGTCTAAGTACAGGCCAACACTATGGGACTCTGGCTAACAAAGTTCACAGATGACTGCAAACTGGGAGCCATTATTGAATCGCCGAATGATGTGGATATTCTACAAAAGGGCCTTACAGAAACAGACGCCTGGTGCCAGATCCATGGGCTCAAGCTTAATGCCAAGAAATGTATAGTTATCCCCTTTGGAAAAAAAACATGTACCCATAAATTACCACATAGGTGGCAGTACACTAAAAATCGAAAGTGTGATGAGAGACTTAGGGACACAGGTGGACAGTGGTCTCACCTTTGATAACCACATCGCCACAACAGTCAGGAAATCCTTCTATGTGGCACACCTCATCACTAAGGGATTTTCATCCAGAAAAAGGCGGTCATTGTCCCACTGTACTCATCCCTCATTAGACACATTATAGAGTATAATTCCCCATTTGGTATGTACCTCACAAGACATCTGCAACAGCTGGAAAGGCCACAGAAATACCTCACTAAAAGAATCACAGGCCTAAAGCAGATGCCATATGCTGACCGTCTAAAAAAACTCCAGTTATAGTCTGTGGCATATCATCTACTCAGAGGTGATCTCTACTTAACATACAAGACCATGTCAAACCCTGAGCTGTTGGACATGCTCCAATTAAAGAAATCCCAATCCCTCAGAGCCACATACTCCAGAGATCTAAACCTTGTCATCACAATGAACAAAACATGCTGGAGGGATAGGTTCCTGACCCAGAGACTCCCCATACTCTGGAATAGACTGCCCATACATGTCAAGCAGAGTGCCTCCTTGGCCCTCTTCAAAAGGAATCTTGATGATTGGATGGGAGATAGGAAATTCACCCCAGGGATCATGTCAGTCGCCCTGCTAGACAGGCTCCAGGGAAGTAAATATTGTGGGAAAAAATATCTAGGGAATTGTTATCACTAGGCTTATATAGGCCCTAAGGCCGATAGCCTAGTACCAACTTATGATAGACTCAAGCACATCCCAATAAATCAAGTGGGTTACCGGATTCATGGAGGGCGGTTCTGTATATGGCATTGACTTGAGTAGGTGTCCTACCAACAGTTAAATGCACCTGAACTATCTTCTGGGAATTCTACTGTTGCACCAATCTGGAGCTATATTTATCTGTAATAAATAATGATACATGCCTCCTTCAGTTTTCATGCCTTCGGTTGGTGGTTAGAATGTGTGGAAGGAGGTGTAGCCCGGTATGGCTGGAGTTCTCTCCACAGCCTTGAACCAGGTCTCTGTGACTGCACAAATGTCCAGTGAGTGAAGTTTCATGTTAAGACTGGGTATTTAGCAGCATAACCTTGAGGTTGTTTTTAGATGGCGTTTTTACATCAGGAACTATGTCTTTGAGACACTGCCTAAAAAGGCACTATGGGGGTAGCAAGAACCTTGGCCAGTAGAAGAAATGCCAGGGGTGACTGATGAAGATGATCTCTGGCAAAGCATCTAGGTTGGTCAGTCATGTAATCCCAGGCTGACAGATACTGTATCCTCTTACAATGACACCACAAACTAAGGCAAATACTGAAGTACATCATTCTTTGTTTATACTGAGGCATCATCCTAATTGAAGGTAAAATACTGCTTAAGACTTGGGACATGTATATGCCTGAGACATGTACTCTGAGACCTCGGTCATGTCTCTCATCATATAATCCGGACAGGTACATGTCAAGTCATTGACACTAACATGGACTCTGACAGATTCATAACAGTGCCTGTTTTGGAGAGACGTGAGTGCAGGTGTGATATGGTGGATCCGGGCACCAGACAGACAGCTGACCGTGACCTTCTCTTTATCCAGCACTGCAATGGCACTAAATACATTTTCCCCACCATTTAGTTCAGCAGTTGGACCACTTAACATAAGCACTTTGGTGACACATACATACCTCATTTCCACAGCGATCCCTTCAGTCATTTGCCCATGTATGCAGAAGCACTTTGTTGACACATTCAGGAATAATTTCCACAGTGACCCTTTCAGCTGTTTGTCCATGTATGTACAAGTACATCATTGACACATTCAAGAATAATTTCCACATTGACCCTTTCAGTTGTTTGTCCTTGTATGCACAAGCACTATACTGACATATAAATGACTCATTTCCCCTAGTGATACATTCAGTGGTTTGACTATGTATGCACAAGCACTTCCCCGACACAAACAAGAATTATTTTGGCCAATGATCCCGGCAGTAGTTTGACCATGTATGTCTAAGCACTAAAATAAAATCTTGTCTTGAAGTAAAATCAATATTTTTGCCTCCTATTATAAAGTATGGTAGTAGATGTTCATTCTCTCTCCTCTAGTCTGCTAATCAATGTGAAAACCAACAGTGGTACGCTGCAAGTAAACTGCTGTTTACTGGCATAAGTTTAGGGCCCATTCTGTGTTTTGTTTGCAGATGAGGCTCAGTTGTGTATCGCTGTGAATGTTAGTACGCTGATGTGTAATACCCCTTATCCTCATAAAACCGCTGTCCATAATACTTTTGCCTTAAGCACATTATACTTTTTCCTTAGGGAGGTGTGTTTACCAAAATGCCACCACGTATGCATAGACAGCTGTAATACTGCCCTTGGACTTTTAAATGTGAGTGTAACAGTCTTAGGGTGTGCTATAACTCTTAAGTTTGATAGTACATCATTCCAGAGTTTCCGAGCTGTATCTGAGTATGGACACTGTCCTTTGTTTATTTATTTGTTTGTTTGTTTGTTTTAAGTTTGACAAGGGTGACTAGTTGCTTTGCTTGACTTAGGCGCTTCCTGCTGGGTATGTAGGTTTGTCAAACTTGCTTACGTGTTGGACAGGTAACAGGTTGATATCTAACTTTTTGCCATGTTGTGTTGAAAGTGATATGGCCGTAGTTGTAACTTGAGCGTGAGGCCACAGAGTGGGATGAAATAGTGCCTGTTATAGGCTACATTTATACCAAACTTTGCCATTTCATTGTAACAGGACTCCTGGTTGTTATGTATCTCACTCTGTGCATTTGTCATATGAAGAATAACGTACAGAGGAGTGTTTTGCACATAATTAGTGGTTAGGGTAGTTTTGCACCTTTGCTGCCCTTATAGCATCCCTATTTTTTTTTTCTTGTTTGCAATGCTGCTGTGTAGATCAAAGGAAAGATTCATGTGTGTGCTCATGCCAATAGGTTTGCCTTGATAGTCTACTTGTAATTGAGTAATGGTAACAGAAAATATTTTACAGACAACTGTGTGATTTTTGGGGTGAGGTGGTTGACAGAGCAGTCTTGTTTAAATTTGGGTCAGCTGGAATTGTGCATAGTTGAGTAATTTATACTAGTTTTGGAGGGGCTGGGGTTGTGCATGGGGTGAGAATTGGTTATGGTTGTTTGAAGTACAGAGTACAATGAGAAGAATGTCTGTAAAAAGTGTGTTGACAGCTTCTGCTACTTGGACTGCAGTCAGCCCAAAGTAGCTTGACTTGTTTTTGATGAAGGCTGTTTGTCGCAAATAGCAGCTCCCATCACAGACAGCCATTTTTTTGGCTTGGTAACGTATCTATTTACTTTTTCTGGACACTTTTGTCATATGTTATTTTTGGGTCCCATTCACGTAGTCAAACTTTTACAAGTTCGAACCTCATATGGTCGAGACCATATGTTCAAACTTGTAAAAGTTAGAGCATTTTAATGGAAATCTCCATAAGGGGAGGTTTCTGTTTTCTTCAATGTGGTGCAATCTCAGAGTTGGTATATTTAAGTAGTGGAAGTGTGGGGTGCAGGGGGGCTTTTCCCCCCTACTTAAAACCTTCAGGTACGTTATTTGTTTTTGTTTTTTTTATTTTTTGGTTACATTGTCGAACCTTTAAAGTTCGAACATATGGAGATGTAGTGTATCCTTGTGGCAACCATGTCCAGGTATATTGATGTCCTTGATAAGTAAAAGTAAACAGTTACTGACTGTCAGGGTGAATAGGTATGCAAAAGAATGCTGAACATAAATCTATTACACAAAAGTAACTAGCTGTAAGTGGTATGCAACTCAGTGTTGTTGCTGGATTTAGAACAACAGGACAAGTAGGCAATACTGCATTATTTACAACCCTTAAGTCTTGTACAAATCTATAACTATCCTTTCCTGGCTTTTTAACTGGAGGAAATAGTAGTATCTTAAGGGCTTTTAGCAGATATTATTATTCCTTTCTGTATCAGAGGCTGACGTACAGGTCTGATTCCCTGCAGTGCTTCCAGCTGTAGTGGATAATGTGGCACTCTAGGGGGATGTTTTCATGGGTTTAATTTTATTTTTACAGGTTTTGATAATTTCAGTGCACCCAGTTCATTTGCATGCTTAGCCCACAAGTTGGCAGGTAGATGCTGTAGTAACTCTCCATCTGTGTGTATGGTTCCAACAGGCTGTTCCTCAGCTTATGGTAAATCTGCCAATACTTCCCCCTCTGATTCTGTCAGAACATTTAGATACACCCATTCTGGGGTCCAGTAAATAGTTCAACCCAGCTTGAATAACCAATCTCTTCCTAGCGGATTTACTGGTGCAGTTGTACTCCAAAAAAAGAATGCTTTTTTTCATTCAGACCTAAAGAAATGGGGATAGGTTCCAAAACAGGATATGTAACCATAGTAATTGTCATTACAGCTGCCTTTACTTTATGCTGTCATACTGGTATTTGACTATCTGAAGTAATTTTTAACACTGACCAAGTGGCTCCAGTGTCCACCAGAAATGGGGTTTTCTTTGAATCTATTTTCATCTTAACATAGGGTCCATTTTGATTGATTGGCAGTAGAGGGTTAAGATTTGCTTCTGTGTTTTATCCTTGACCTAGTCAGTATGGAGCTTCCTGACTCCTTCCAATCTGATGTGGTGGTGCAGGAAAAACTACATTATTATAATTTGGTTGCCATTAAGTCTACGTATCTTGGACTCTCTGCATTTGCCTGTGTGGGCATTTCCCTCTCCGATGTGCTGCTTCTCTACAATTGAAGCAAGATGTCTTAGATGAAGCCAGAGGGGCACTGCCAGCTCGTGGTTGGTCCACAACTGAAGCAAGATGTGCTAGATGAAGCCAGAGGGGCACTGCCAGCTCGTGGTTGGTCCACAACTGAAGCAAGATGTGTTAGACGAAGCCAGAGGGGCACTGCCAGCTCGTGGTTGGTCCACAACTGAAGCAAGATGTGTTAGATGAAGCCAGAGGGGCACTGCCAGCTCGTGGTTGGTCCACAACTGAAGCAAGATGTGTTAGATGAAGCCAGAGGGTCACTGCCAGCTCGTGGTTGGTCCACAACTGAAGCAAGATGTGTTAGATGAAGCCAGAGGGTCACTGCCAGCTCGTGTTTGGTCCACAACTGAAGCAAGATGTGTTAGATGAAGCCAGAGGGGCACTGCCAGCTCATGGTTGGTCCACAACTGATGCAATATGTGTTAGATGAAGCCAGAGGGGCACTGCCAGCTCATGGTTGGTCCACAACTGAAGCATGATGTATTAGATGAAGCCAGAGGGGCACTGCCAGCTCGTGGTTGGTCCACAACTGAAGCAAGATGTGTTAGATGAAGCCAGAGGGTCACTGCCAGCTCGTGGTTGGTCTACAACTGAAACAAGATGTGTTAGATGAAGCCAGAGGGACACTGCCAGCTCGTTGCTGCCAACCAAGCTGCACCTTGTTCCAGCATTGTGATCGGGATGATGGGGCAGATAGGTACTGTGTCCAGAACTAACCACTCTTTTGGACCCTCTGAGGGTACTTCCACACAATCCCACTTAAGTCCCAGCATGCTATGGGCTCATGAATTTATTTTAACCATGCATATTTTAACTTCCCATCATGCTGTAGGCTCATGAATTTGTTTTAACAGTTTATAGTCTACGTCCCAGTCATGCTGGGGGCTCATGAACTTCTTGTATATTCTACACACCAATCAGGCTATGGGCTCTTGAATTTGTTTTAACAGTTTACAGTCTATATGCAAATAATGCAGTGGGCTCATGAACTTGTGTTTAACTTTTATTTTCTCTTTTTCATTCTCTCATACATTGATACATTGACAGAATAAAACATCTCTCATACCTTTTACCTTTCAATTCTGAAGGTACCGCCCTTGACACAAGGCAACTCCTTGTTTTAATTTGTCCTTTACTGTATGTGCACATACATGTTCATAGGTGTGTGCTAGGCTAATGGCCCTGGGGCCTTTACAAGCCTAGCCATGGGATTACCCTGACATAGTGCCACCCGACCTTAGTTCCTAGTGCCTCTATCGAGTAGAGCCACTGGAGTTATCCCCAGGGTGAATTTTCGGTTTCCCATCCACTCATCAATATTTCTCTAGAAGTCAGCGAGGTGCTCTGCTTGACATGTATGGGAAGTCTGTTCCATAGCATGGGCAGTCTCTGGATTATGAATCTGTCCCTCCAGCATGTTCTGTTAATTGTGGTAATGAGGCTGAGGTCTCTGGAGCGTGTGGTGTGGAGGGATTGGGATTTCTTAAGATGTAGCATTTCTAACAGAGCTGGGTCAGACATGACTTTGTATGTCAAGCAAAGATCGCCTCTAAGTAGGCGATATGAGACAGAGAATAGCTGGAGTTTTTTTGAGTCTGTCCATATAGGACAAATGTTTAATGCCTAGGATCCTCTTTATGAGGTACTTTTGTGGCCTCTCCAGTTGTTGCAGGTGTCTAGTGAGGTGCATGCCAAATGGGGCATTGTACTCTATGATTCCCTAATCAGGGAAGAGTAGAGGAAGACAATGACCTCTTTCTTCCTGGATGCAAAACTCTTAGTAATGAGATGTGCCACATACAAGGATTTTCTGACCACAGTGGCAATGTGGTGATCAAAAGAGAGGTCGCTGTCAACCTGTGCTCCCAGATCTCTTATAACACCTTCTGTGTTCTGTGAACTACCATCAATGTTGTAATTCATGGGAACCGGGTGTATCCCAAAGGGGATGATGACACATTTACTGGCATTGTGCTTAAGGCCATGGTTCTGACACCAGCCGTTGGTCACAGTGAGGCCATTCTGTAGGATGTCAGCATCACTTTGTTAATAATAGCTCCCAACTTGCAATCTTCTGCGAACTTTGTCAGCCAGAGTCCCTTCGTGTTGGCCTGGATTTCAGAGAAGTAGATACCAAACAGGAGAGGACCCAGGACCATACTATTCTCATTTGCTGTGGGGTCCTCCCACTATTACTTTGACTGAGTTGTTTGTAAGGTATGCAGCAGAAACAGTCATTCACTTATTTTACATTTTGCTAAAATTGTGTAAAAGAGAAAAAGCAAGCCAACCCCTTTTTACTTTACAAAACAATTTCCCTGCCAAAGCTAGTATGTTTGCACACCCTGAATAGCTGTACATCTGAGTCTCTCAGTATTCCATACAAAGCAGTGTGGAATTCACAGAAAATCTGTGATGGGCCCTATTCCAGAACTGCCTTGCAGCAATAACAAAGTTCAGATCCAGAGCCCGTCACCAAAATGTTAAAGTCATAAATAAATAACAAAGAATTTACCTTGCATGCTTTCAGTCTGGAACAACACTTAAGGATGTGCAAACAGAATTTTTTATTTTACAGCACTGGGAGACAGACTTCATAACAGTTGATTAATCAGTCTATCTGAAGAGAGAAAAACTACATATTTTATACACTTTTCTTATCAAACCATTCATGCAAATGTTTATGTTTACAATGACTGTACCAATCACAGACTTTGCAAAAGTTGTCATCCCTTGTGATTTTCACCTCCGTCTTCAAATGTTGTTCTATACATGGCCCACCTGCTTTCAAGGGGTCTTGTTTTTTGACCTTGGATGTTTGAAATCTTCCCTAGCAACAATGCACTCAGAGCATGGAGGAGTCAGGCTATCAAATTTCTTTTACAATAGCTAACAGGCCTCTACTCCTATAACACTTTTTCCTTGTGCATATTAAAAGAATGCAGTTCAGACACAGCAGTAACTCCAGCTTATGAAGCTGTATTTTTCCACAGCCCTGCATACAATTATATTTGATTTTTAACAATCAGATTATAGCATCATCAATGAAAATGAAATTAATATACATTTTAGATATATATCTTATTCCATAACATAATTGAGAATATGAAGAAAGGAGTGGTTAAAAGAAAAGTTACTGATGCAGGGCAAGGACTAGCTAATTGTTTAATAGTTTGCTGTTGAATTTGTGAATATCACAGTAAGTTCAAAAAATGCATTACTTATATGTGTAATGCAAGCCATACTTCATTTCCTAAAATATTCAGTAAGCAACCCCCCCCAAAAAAAAAAAAGAAAAATGTTTCACTGCATGGGCTGTAGGACAGTGAGGTTTCAGTACATTCTTTTACTGTGCCAGTATCATGGAGTCAGGTTTGTAAATTACTGTTTTGCTTTAATTTAAAAATTGTGGAGATGAGTAGAATGTCAGGAAATTACCGAAACAGTATGTCACAAGCAAGCTGTTCCTCAGAAAAAATGGGCACGCAAAAATAAGTTAACATAAAAATGGCCTGTATACATAAACAAGGTTAAAGCAAAAGTGACTAGTAATAAAACACACTGAAATAATCAAGAATTTTCAGAAAATTACTCAGCTAGTGTGTGGGGAGTGCCTTCTGTGTGGAGTCTGCATGTCCTCCCCGTGGGTCGAGTGGCAATCCGAAAGACATGCGTGAATGGGTGTGCCTTCGTTGAACGTTGGGCATTGAGCTGGCAACTCGGCACCGTGAAAATCTACTGCCAATCTTTAGCGGACCAGAGTTCTGCTGTGGCGACCCCTAACTGAGAAAAGCCAAAAGACAACAACAACAACTTGCAAAATTTAAAGTGAAAGTGTTTATATAAATAAATATTTCTACTGCTGGCAAACTAATTAAATAAATACATAATTCTTACTGCAGGCAGAGGGGAAGAAATTTAGATTGGATGTCCCTTCCCTTTAGTTCTGAGCTGACAATTGCAGTGACAGTTTTAACACCTCTGCAGTAGAGTGTGTGTGTGTGTGTGTGTGTGTGTGTGTGTGTGTGTGTGTGTGTGTGTGTGTGTGTGTGGAGGGGGGGGGGGTTGTCAATTCATGTTGGACTACAAAAGAACACCTAGAACAAAGGCCTTCAATTTAGCTACTTCTCTGACTGCAGCTAGATAACTTCAAAGTATGGTGTAAAAGAAGCTCTGAGCAAAACATAAATAAGGGTGATTAGCAACAGAAAAGAAACAGCCCTCTTACAGAAGGAATACAAAATGACAGAGTCACACATTTCCCATTATATGTCAATGGCATGGGAATTGACAGTAACTTCCTTATGCCTGGTATGAGTCATAGAAAGAAGACTTGAAATGCTTTATGGGAAAGAGAAAGGGTTGAAGCAGAAGAAGATCACATTGACAGATCAAGCCCCATCGGTAGCCATGTTGTGGTAAACAGGCTAAAATTACAAATAAAGCACTTAGAGTGATTTTGAGGTGTTAAAATAGGTCTGGAAACAAAGACAGACTGAAAAATACATATTTTTTTAGTTGCAGGGTGGAGTTTTCCTTTAAAAAATGACAATAGCATGCGTTAATTCATTAAAACCTACTGATGCTTCCAGGTGTTTTTGTAGTTACAACCTACTGCTTGCTCTTAGTAATAAATATTGGCTGCTCATATTTGCATTAATATTTCCAAAAACATGTTACATACAAGGTCGAAAATGTCATCTTAAAACTTACATGATTGCACACGTATTGTTACTTGACCTCCATCCATTGCAGCTTTAGAGTTACTGAATATCTGTATATTATTTTTTACTGTAATAATTTTCACACCTGTAAATATCTGAACAATCAAGAGGCACAGACAGGACTGCACAGCATACGAAAGCTCACATATGTAAAAAGAAAATGGTGTTTGCAGATTTACATTGTTTGAATGGATAGTGAGATACTGTCAGCTGTTTAAACAACATTACAAAAATTAATATTTACTACGGCTTATAAAATCCATTTGAAGGTCTAGAATGGAATGAATGCAACTGCTGTACAGATTACTTTGTACTGAATAGTTGAGTCCCTTGGACTCCATAGCCAACTGTGCTCCTGAGCTATGTTTGAAAAAGGTCCATGGAGGTCAGCGCTCTACCCCAGAAAACAAGTACAAATAAACAAATAAATGTAATTGTTCAGCTCATTCATTTTAATCCATATCCAATAGGAAAAATACTCACAATATGGGCCAAATAATTTTATTACTAGTTTTAAGATCATTGTAGTACCTGACAGCGAGTTACTGTTTATACATATGTAATATTCACTACCCAGTTGTTACAACTTCAGTTTTAGGGAGCATACTATGAGTGCTTGGTTTTTTGGTTCATTTCTCAGCTAGGGTATCTTCTTAGTGGAGTTTACATATCCTTCTCTCTTTACATGGGTTTTCACCAGACAATCCAGAGTTATCCTACATCCCATGACTAGTGACTCATGTAGATGCCCATAAGATGCATACATGTAGTGAGAATGTATGTGCGTTTGTGTGTTCTGCAACTACTTAGTACAGTGATCATAATGAGATTTTATATCTTTTGACTACAGAGTGCCACTCCCCCCCAATGATCTTGAATTGGATTTACCAGGTGACTGGAGCATGAGTGACTGAGTGAATGAATGACAAACCTCATCAGAATCAGGAAAAAATCCAGAAATGATCAGGAGCACTTTTTAAAATATTGGTACTGTTAACCTGAGATGTTGGGAGACTATGAAAATATAAATTAATACACTTTTTATGAAATAAAATAAGTCTCTAACTCCAATTATTATAATTATTTAGGAAGTGGAACTCACCATCATTTCTCAAAAGTCACCCGTTTTAGGAGGGATTAAGAGGGACAGAGCTAAAATTTGAGTCAAAATCAGGGACAGCTGAGAGGTATGCTCACTT
Organism: Protopterus annectens; assembly: GCF_019279795.1. Classification (NCBI taxonomy): domain Eukaryota; kingdom Metazoa; phylum Chordata; order Ceratodontiformes; family Protopteridae; genus Protopterus; species Protopterus annectens. The sequence goes on from NC_056739.1 coordinate 179,830,406, forward strand.
GCTTTTAGTGAGATTGCATTTACTAATCTCTTGGGGCACTCCCTTTATAAATGACAGCCAATCAGTAACCAGGCTTGCTGTTGACAGACAAATGAGGACTACCAAGAAATGTAGTTCTAACAGAAGTGCAGAACTGTAGAACTAGAGCAGTCTTTGCTATCCAGCACGCAGCACACAGCAGTAGCTGGTCTGTCTCAAAAAAAAAAAAAAAAATATATATATATATATATATATATATATATATATATATATATATATATATATATATATATATATATACCACATGACTCAGCTCTAGAGCTGGCAATGATAATGTTAGCATTACAGGGTTCAGGAATGAGACTAGGGTGCCCAAGTCTAAGGTGGACTCCTCTATAAAAAATAAGCATCATAAGCAAGGCCTGTCTTGCAGAACTAAAACAATGGATTACAGCAGTGGAAGGAGACGTATGTGTCCTCTACTCAGTTCATCCTTGTATGGAACCTGGACACACAGATGTACTCTCAGCTGGAACGTGTCATTCTACTGCACTGATATTCAACGGACTTTTGTCTGCCTTCAACGTCCTATGCTGCTTTGAGCTCACCCGCACACCATGATGCATTTTTAAGTCAGTACAAAGGTTCCCTTTCCAAGAACTGAGATAACTACTTGTGTTATTGAAGGGTGAAAAGGTGTCCATCAGAACCTCCTTGCCAAAGCAGTAACTGTAACCTAAGTATCAAACAAAGGAGAAAAGCCATAGCCACAAATGTAAAGAAAATATTATTAAAAATAATTACTCACTCACCTAATAACATCTGAATTTTGCACACCTTATCTATTAAAGTAATTTAATTACTTTCAGTCAATACTGCATTTACAAAGATGAGGGACTGCCATTTTCAGTTTGGCTTACAGACAACTCACCTCTTAGAAAAAATAGTCATGATAGTAAAAACTGTTTTATTTTTATTAACGTAATGCACATTATACTTCAAGGCAAAGTATAAATAAGCTCAGTGAGCAGCAAAGGATTTTATCTAGAGAGAAAAATATTTGCAGGTACAAATGAATAAAGCCATATATTAAGATGCTGTTAAGCAAAGGATGTAATGAAGAGCAAAATAATTCAATATGTTTGAGCAAAACAGCAAGCAGCAGTAACTAGAGTGATATAAGTTTTCTGTAGCGGCAAGAGTAAAGAAGCAAGCAGGTGCAGTCATGAAAAAGCAGGTGAAAGTACTGCAGTCGGAACACTTTCTAATCCACTGAAATGGTTTAATAGCAGGTAGATGGGAAACCAATTGTCTGTAGGAATCCATATAAATATTTTATACAGTGAATTACTTAAACAGTAGTTTTAGTTTGACTCTCAAGAAAGGGTGACCCATTTCCTTTTTTTTAATGTCTGAACATATTCTGAACACATAATGGAGATTAGAAAAATGCTTCCTCTATTATAAATAAATTGGTGTGAAACATGGGAGTATTTCCTAGTAATAGCAAATATGTTAACACACATGATGCATTATTATGTGCATTACTGGTAAGTGCTTCCATGTGACAAAGTGCTCAGAATAAGTGTTGAAGTATTTTTTTTTACACGTCATCCCAGTTAAAATGTCTGTCTGCAGGTCCATGCCCTCCAAGTTTCTTTTCCGGTATTTGCTTAGTATGGAATCCCTTGACACTTCATAATGGAACACTTTTCTGCTGTTCTCCAGGTGATATCATCAGAAAACCCATTTTGTGAGCTGAACTAATTTTGTAATCAGAGACAGGAGTCTTATCAAATCCTATAATATCAGTAGTACAGAAATTAAAACCAATAATGCCAGAGCTACGCCTGAACCATTTCCAGTGCAGCATCAGTACAAAGCAGAATTGAGTTACACACAGCTGTAGATTATTATGAGATAAAACATTAAAATCATAAGCTAAGTGTATCAATAAATGCAGCAGAAATTGCCATCTTATGAAAATGGCAGACACAAATGCTCTGTGATATGAATATGGGATGAAATGTGGAATAACATCCATTGCAGGAATTCATAAATAATCCATGATGACATCTGTTTCTGGGAAACTTTCAAGATATTGATACACAGTGGGACACTAGGTAACATTTGCTATGCCATATCATGTCAACAAGATATCTGTGGAATAATGCTGCATTTAGAGGTGCAGGGTACTCAGTGCTGTGACCTGTGCATAATGGAATAATGTTGCATATAGAGGTGCAGGATACACAGTGCTGTGACCTGCGTGTAATGGAATAATGCTGCATATAGAGGTGTGGGGTACACAGTGCTGTGATATCTGTGTAACAGAATAATGCTGCATTTAGAGGTGTTGGTTACATACTACTATGACCTGCGTATAATGGAATAATGCTGCATAAAGAGGTGCATGTTACACATTGCTATGACCTGTGTGTAATGGAGTAATGCTGCATATAGAGGTGTGGTGTACACAGTGCTGTGACTTGTGAATAATGGAATAATGCTGCATATAGGGGTGTGAGGTACACAGTGCTATGACCTCTGTGCAATAGAATAATACTGCATATAGAGTAATTGGGGTAAAGAGTGCTGTGACCTATGTATAGGTTCATAGTTCATAGGTTCATACTAGGCTATCTGCCCGAGGGCATTTACAAGCCTAGCCCATCGTTTTGTGGCTTACGCCACCCCTTAAGTATGGGGAACTATACCCATTATTTTGCTGTGCCTCTGTCGAGCAGTGACACTGAGGTAATCCCTGGGGTATATTTGCGATCTCCCATCCATTGGTCAAGATTTCTCTTGAACAAGGCCAGCGAAGTGCTCTGCCTCACATATACCGGGATTTTGTTCCACAGCATAGGGAGTCTTTGGGTGATGAATCTATCCCTCCAGCACGTCCTATTAATAGCCGTGTCAAGGTTTAAGTCTCCCGCCCTTGTGGCTCTGGTGGATCTAGATTTTTGAGGTGAAGCATATTCATCAAATCTGGGTTTGACATGGCCTTGTATGTTAGGCAAAGGTCACCTCTGAGCAAGCGGTAAGTGACTGAATAGAGTTGGAGTTCTTTCAGTCGGGCAGCATAGGACAGATTTTTGAGACCCTTTATCCTTTTGGTGAGGAACTTTGTGGTCTCTCCAGCTGCTGCAAGTGTCGGGTCAGATACATTCGAATTGGGCATTGTACTCAATCATTGGTCTGATGAGTGATGAGTAAAGGAGACCATGACCTCCTTGATCTAGATGAGAATCCCTTCATGATAAGGTGGGCAATGTAGAAGGTCTTCCTAACTACTTTAGCTACATGGGTGTCGAATGACAGACTACAATCAACCTGGGTCCCCAAGTCCCTGATAACTTCTTCTGTGCTCAGTGGATTGCCACCTATTTGGTAGCTAGGGTAACCTTGTTTTTCCGAAGGGTATGACTATGCATTTTTGGCATTTAACTTTAGGCCATGGCTCTGGCACCAGTTATCCGCTTCTGTGAGACCCTTCTGAAGGATATCTGTGTCAGATGTGTTTTCTACTATGGCTCCCAGTTTGCAGTCATCTGCAAACTTTGTCAGCCATAACCCTCCTGTGTTTGCTTGTACTTGAAAAGTAGATGCCAAACAAGAGTGGGCCTAGGACTGAGCCCTGTGGGACCCCACTTGTGACAGGCTTTGAGTCTGACATGGCCAGCAACTCTGATCCTGTGGGTTCTGTCACTCAGCCAGTTTGCAACCCATCTTGTGATGTATGGGTTAACATTTAAGCTGCTGAGTTTTTCAATGATACCCGAGTGAGGTATTGTATCCAAGGCCTTCGCCAGATCCAGGTAGGCTGTATGGACTGGCTTTGCCTCATCAATGGCTTTGGTGACTGTTTGAAAAAGTCAACCAAGTTTAAAAGGCATGATCTGCCTTTGACAAAGCCAAACTGGGTTGGATCCAAGGTCTGCAAATTCCCTATGTCTTTATTTATGAGGTCCATTATGATCCTCTCCATGGCTTTGCAGATAAGGCTTGTCAAGCTAATAGGCGGTAATTTCCAGGGTCGGTGGAAGCACCGCCTTTGTGAAGTGGGACCACAGTTGCAGTGCCACTCCCTGGGTACATATCCAGAGGTAAGACTTTGATTAAATAGCTGTCCTAGTTGTGGGTTTAATTCCTCATTGAGTTCGTGGAGCACACAGCTGGGGACACCGTCGGTCCCATGGATGCTGTGTTTTTGCTTTGAGAGAGCAGTTTTAACTTGGTTGGAAATGTTTGGGGGCTGCAATCGTTTGGTATAGATATCTCTCCTTTTGGGGAGGGGAGAAGTTTGCACTGAACCTGTCAGCCAGTATGTTGGCAATGTCTGTAGGATCAGTAATCTTCACATCATTTTTGACTAGTTCTGAGCATATCTGGGAGTTTCCTCCCAGGTTTCTAACATAGCTAAAGAATGCCTTATGATTATAATGGAATAATGCTGCATTTAGAGGTGCAGGTTACATAGTGTTGTGACCTGTGTGTAATAGAATAATGCTGCATATAGAGGTGTGGGTCACACACTGTTGTGACCTGTGTGTAATAGAATAATGCTGCATATTGAGGTGTGGATTACACATTGCTGTGACCTGTGTGCACTAGAATAATGCTGCATTTTGAGGTGTGGGGAACACAGTGCTGTGACTTGTGCATAATGGAATAATGCTGCATTTACAGGTGCAGAGTACACAATGCTGCGACCTGTGCATAATGGAGTAATGTTGCATTTAGAGGTGCAGGGTACACAGTGCTGTCACTGTGTGTAATAGAATAATGCTGCATTTAGAGGGCTGGGGTGCACAGTGCTACAACCTGTGTGTAATAGAATAATGATATATATATATATATATATATATATATATATATATATATATATATATATATATATATATAGGTGTGGGGTGCACAGTGCTGTGACGTCTGTGTAATAGAATAATGCTACAATTAGAGGTGTAGGCTGCACAATGTTGTGACCTCACTGTAATGGACTAATCCTGTATTTAGAGTTGTGGAATACACAGTGCCTTGACCTGTGTGTAATGGAATAATGCTGCATTAAGCAGTGTGGGGTACACATTGCTGTGACCTGTGTGTAATGGAACAATGGTTCATTTAGAAGTGCAGGGTACACAGTGCTGTGACCTCTGTGTAATGCAATAATGCTAGTTATAGAGGTGTGGGGTATATAGTGTTGTGGCCTCTGTGTAATGAAATAATGCTGCACATAGAGGTGTGGGGTACATAGTGCTGTGAACCTCTGTGTAGTAGAATGATGCTGCATTTAGCAGTGTCAGTTACATAGTGTTGTGACCTTTGTATAGTGGAATAATGGAAATAGTGGAAATAATGCTGCATATAGGGGTATGAGTTACACAGTGCTGTGTCCTCTGTGTAATGGAATAATGCTAGTTATAGAGGTGTGGGGTATATAGTGTTGTGGCCTCTGTGTAATGAAATAATGCTGCATTTAGAGGTGTGAGGTACACAGTGCTATGACCCCTGTGTAATGGAATAATCCTGTATTTAGAGGTCCAGGGTTCACAGTGCTGTGACCTGTGTGTAATGGAGTAATGCTGCATTAAGAGGTGTGGAGTACACATTGTTGTGACCTGTGTGTAATGGAATAATGGTAGATTTAGAAATGTGGGGTACACAGTGCTGTGGCCTTTGTGCAATGGAATAATCCCACATATAGAGGTGTGGGGTACACATTGCTGTGACCTGTGTGTAATGGAATAATGGTGCACTTAGAAGTGTGGGTTACACAGTGCTGTGACATCTGTGTAATGGAATCATGCTGCTTATAAAGGTGCAGGGTACACAGTGCTGTGACCCATGTGCAATGGAATAATATTGCACATAGAGGTGTGAGGTACACAGTGCTGTGATCTATGCATAATGGAAAAATGCTGCATATTGAGGTGTGTGGTACATAGTGCTGTGACCTCTGTGTAATAGAATAATACTGCATACAGAGTTGTGAGGTACAGAGTGCTGTGACTTGTTTGTAATTGAATAATGTTGCATATATAAGTGTGGGGTACACAGTGCTGTGATTAATGCTGCATTTAGAGGTGTTGCGTACATAGTGCTGTGACCTGTCTATAATGGAATAATGCTGCATAAAGAGGGACACGTTACACTGTACTGTGACCTGTGTGTAATGGAGTAATGCTGCATATAGAAATGCAGGATACACAGTGCTGTGGCTTGTACATAATAGAATAATACTGCATATGGAGTTGTGGGGTACAGAGTGCTGTGACCTGTGTGTATTAGAATAATGTTGCATATAGAGGTGCAGGTTACACAGTGTTGTGACCTGTGTGTAATGGAATAATGCTGTATATAGAGGTGTGGGGTACACAGTATTGTGACTTGTGCATAATGCTGCATATATAGGTGTGGGGTACACAGTGCTATGATTAATGCTGCATTTAGAGGTGTCAGGTACATAGTACTGTGACCTGTCTATAATGGAATAATGCTGCATAGAGAGGTACATGTTTACACAGTGCTGTGACCTGTGTGTAATGGAGTAATACTGCATATAGAGGTGTGGGGCACACAGTGTTGTGACCTATACATAATGGAATAATGCTGCATATAGAGGTGCAGGATACACAGTGCTGTGGCCTCTGTGTAATAGAATAATACTGCATATAGAGTTGTGGGGTACAGAGTGCTGTGAATTGTACATAATGGAATAATGTTGCATACAGAGGTATGGGATACACAGTGCTGTGACCTGTGCAAATGGAATAATGCTGCATTTAGAGGTGTGGAGTACACAGTGCTATGACCTGTGCATAATGGAGAAATGCTGTATTTAGAGGTGCAGGGTGCACAGTGCTGTCACCTGTGTGTAATGGAATAATGCTGCATTTAGAGAGGTGGGTACACAGTGTTGTGACAAGTTTGTAATGGAACAATGATGCATTCTGATGTGTGGAGTACACAGTGCTGTGACTCATGTGTAATGTAATAATGCTGCATTTAAATGTTTAGAGTACACAGTGCTGTAACCTGTGCTTAATGGAATAATGCTGCATATAGACGTGTGGGGTGCACAGTGCTGTGACTTCTGTGTAATGGAATAATCCTGTATATAGAGGTGTGGGGTACACAGTGTTGTGACCTGTGTGTAATGGAACAATGCTGCATTAAGAGGTGTGGGGTAAAAATTGCTGTGACCTATGTGCAAAGGAATAATGGTAGATTTAGAAGTGTGGGGTACACAGTGCCATGGCCTCTGTGTAATGGAATAATCCTGCATATAGAGGTGTGGGGTACATAGTGCTATGACTTATTTGTAATAGAATAATGCTGCATTTAGTGGTGTCTTTTACATAATGTTGTGACCTGTGTATAATGTAATAATGTTTCATATAGAGGTATGCATTACACAGTGCTATGACTTGTGCATATTGGAATAATGTTACATTTAGAGGTATGAGGTACACAGTGCTGTGAGCTGTGAGTAATGCACATGGAAAACCTGTAGTAATGGTAGCATGGGGCACTCTGTCTGTGTTTGAAACACATGTAGAATAGCAGTACATATGCTGGTGTCCCATGCAGTGACTTGTGAAGGATACATGGGATTACTGATATTTGCAGAGTCAGGGAGCACCTTGTACTTTGCCCTTTATCTTGGATGTTAGTGGGATACTGCTGTACATCAAAGCAGAGATTGCTAGTGGTATGTCCTGTGGCCTTCGTCTAGGAAGTTTGGGCAACACAGCATATGCATTGAGGTTGTGACCTATGTCAGGGATGTGTGTTGAACACCTATCTCTATGGAAGCAGTAATGAATGGATTAAATGCTTGTATATATGTACAGAGGCTGTGACCTGTCAGGTATGTATGCAGAACATCTGTATGTATTGAGACTGTGCATGCCTAGTATGAGTGTGAAACACTTCCATATATAGGTTCATATTATCGTATGTAGTTACAAGGCATGCAGTCCAGGAGATCTTGTAGAATCCTAGTTGAGTTTTGCTACTGTCCCACAACATTGTCTAGGCAAGTGACTTGCCAAGAGTCACACAATAGACACATGGAGGTTTGGAGAATCACACAATGAGCTAGAGGAAGCAGCTTATTTACAGCAAAAAATGTAATCATTTGCTGTAACTGCCAGACATGTGGCAGGCTGTGATTTGTGAGGAGCATTTGCATGTATGGGGCTGTGATCTATCTCTGTGAAGTGTGTAAAATACCTATATGTAATGTATGGTAGCTGTGATCTGTGACTGGGATGTGCATGGAACACTTGCATGTTAGGAGACCATGAACTGTCAGTGAGATATGTGTAGAACACCTGCATGTATGAATGTGACCCATCCTTTTAATGTGTGTGGAACACCTGTATATACTTAAGCTGTGACCTATGTCAGGGATGTATTCAGAAAAATTGTGCATGTAAAGGCTGTAATGTGTGACTGGCACATGTGTGGATCACCTGCATGTATGGCAGTGACCTGTGTCTGGGATGTGTGTGTAACACCTGTGTATATGGAGTCTGCAACCTGTGTCTTGGTCATATGTGGAATACCTGTATGAATGTAGGTGGTGACCTGTGTGTGACAATGTATGGAATATATGTATGTATGCAGGTGGTTACCTGCATGTGGGATATGTGTAAAATATTTGAGCGCATGGAAGTTGTGGTCTGTGCCTGGCAGATATGTGTGCAGAACAACTGTGTTTATGTGTACAAAATGTGTCTTGGCCATTTGATGAATATCTGTACATATGAAGGCGGTGACCTGTATGTGTGATATCTGTGGAACACCTGTGTGCATGGAGGTAATGACATTTTTGTCATATGTATGTGGAACACCTGTATGCATAGAGGCTGATATCTCTGACTGAGATGTATGTGTAATGTCTGTATGTATGGCGACCATGGCCAGTTTTTGGGATGGGAGTAGAACTCCTATGTGTATGAGGGGATCTACTTTGTTTCACTGAAAGCTCTTTTCACTGAATTTCAGTTCACCCTGACCAAATCGTTGAAAGCTCAAATTACTGAAAACTCATTTCACTGAAGTGCAGTAATGGCACTGTGTAGAGTACTGTAAGGCAAGTAAAACGTATATGCCCTTTTCCCCACTGTGGTGCAATCCTGGAGTTAATATATATAGTTGCAGGTGAGAGGCATAGCCCCCCGCTTAGTTTGGGTATATATTGCCTTATGGAAAGAGTTAATCATTGGTGTTGCAAGCATGAATGTCTATGGTTTAAAATGTAATGTTTTGAAGCTTTCAGAGAAATATAATATAAAACCAAACTAGGTTTTATATTGTGCCCCCCACACCCCCTAACTATATATACTAACTCCAGGATCGCACTACAATGGGGAAAAGAGCATTGTGATGCCCGTGCACTGACCCAGCAATCAAGGAGCCTCAATCCTCACCACTAACACCAGTGAGGGGTGTCCACATAGGGGAGGATAACAAATACACACAGTAAAGTACAATTTCCCTTAAGAGCACACGGAGATCACAGTCATTCTGGGGATGGTTTCTCCCTTTCTCTCCAGATCCCCAATAAGACTCCCCACTGGCACAGTGATAGGGCCAAGATCTCAGCATAGTGGGCAAGCTAGAACCTCCAGCACCCTCTCTGCCCAACTAATGTTTCATGTCCCTGCCCAAGTAGCTCACACACACACACACACACACACACACACACACACACACACACACACACACACACACACACACACACACACACACACGCACACACGCACACACACTTTGAGATATGAGTTATATACAAACACACACAGACACTCCTACACTCCTGGGTAAGACTGGCATAGATTCTCCAGATGTGCCCCCTTCTGCCCAGACTATACGTTAGTACCAGCTGCCACCACCCAATAATATCAGCTACTAATAAGGTCCTCATCAAAGGATGTCCAATTATTGCTGCACAATATTATTATCCAACAGGTAAGTGTGATTGAACAGCAAGGCTTATTTGAGGTGACTTGGACAGTATCACTCTATACATGCAATGTACTCTAAAGCTTACATTTCTCTACACAAAACAGCCACAATTGAAAGGTTTAAAAATATTTAATAATAAATAATAACAGCACAAGACAATACGTCTTACTACACAATGCTAGTCAAGAGTTCAGAAATCACAGGAAAAGACTTAAAATATTACAGTAGAAAAGTTCTGACATCAATACAAAAAAGACTAATCTAATCTAATCTTCCTATTACCTATCTATATCTAAGAGAAAACACAGTTCTAAAATAAACTTACATATAGAGCATAGGCAGTGCTGGTGAGTTGGATGTTCTCAAGACAAATGCAAAATGCTCTCTGATTCTCGCTCTTCAAATTGATAACACAGTGCTGTTTCACATTACATCATTCTTAACAATTTTCTGTTTTCCCAGGCTAACAGAAACTCAGAGTTTGATATCCCTTTTGATCTTGCAGCTGGTCAGGAAGCTAAAGCAATAAAAGAAATTATACATGTCAATTCTAGCCATTTACTCTGGCCTCAAAACAATAGGAAGCATTCCTTCATTTAGACATCTCGGCTCCGAGTTTTGATATCAAACAATTACGCAATCCTTGACTTATCAGTTTTCCTACAGCAGAGTGCACAGTTGTTACATTTTTGCAGTTCCACATTTAACACCATATTTCCCATTTAAGAGAACAAGCCTGTGGCCTATATTAATATTTACTAATCACAGAAATATCTACAAATGTCTACCTGGCTAGGTTGGAGGCCTTCACCTATCTTTACATATCCTGGCCCTAATAGAACTCAAGCTAGTTTTACAAGTGACCCTTGAGAAACATTGCTTGAGAGGGATAGGTCTATCTGAATATACCTTACCCCATTCCCTGTCTTGAGAGCCCATCTGCATTGGCACTGCTAATCCCACTGCTGTGCTGCATCGACATATATGCTTGTTATCCTAGGCTCCATCTTAGAAACTTGGCATTTTGCTGGCTGGCTCTGTGTAACCATGTTAGGGGATTATGTTCTGTCACTACAGTGAATTTTCTTCCATACAGATAAGGCTGAAGTTTCTGCAGTGCCCACACTATAGCTGGACATTCCTTTTCTACAGCTGTATAGCATTCCTCCCTGGGTTGGAACCTACAACTGAGATTAACCATTGAGTGCTCTTCACCCTCTGAATAAATCTGGCTAAATACAGCCCCCACTCCATGGTTCAAAGCATCCCCCTGCACAACAAATTATTTGAGTAATCTGGACTGGCTAACACAGGTGGTCCTCCCAAAGCTTCTTTAAGCTTCTGGAATGCCTTTACACATGCTGGAGTCCACACTTCCTTATCTGGCTTGTTTTTCATTGTCAGGTCTGTGAAGGGAGCAGCTATGGTACTATAAATGGAGAAAAACTTTCTGTAGTACCCTATTGTCTCTAAGAATGCCATCATCTGCTTTTTGGTAACAGGTGCAGGCCATGCCTGAATGGCTTCTACTTTGGCAGGTTCTGGCCTGATCTTACCAGTTCCCACACTATGTCCAAGGTAGGAGACCTCTGCCATACCCACCTGACATTTTCTGGGCTTAATGGTCAACCCTGCCCTCTGTAGCCTGCCCAGTACCTCCCTGACATGCTGAAGTTGCTCTTTCCAGGAATGATTGTAGATGGCAATATCATCTAGGTATGCAAGGGAACACCCTCCTACTCCTGCTAAGAAATGATCTACCAGCATCCGGAAAGTTGCTGGGGCATTTTTAATCCCAAAGGGCATCTCTGTAAAGTCATACAAGCCAAATGGAGTCACAAAGGCTGACCTCTCTCTAGCACTGGGAGTCAAGGGCACCTGCCAGTAACCCTTGGTAAGATAAATGGTTGTAAGATACGTAGCCTCACCCAGCTGCTCTAGAGCCACATCTGTCCTAGGCATGTGGTAAGCATCTGACTCTGTGTGACTATTTAATTTCCTGTAGTCCAAACAGAACCTGGTGCTGCCATCCTTCTGTGGCACCAGCGCCACTGGTTAGGCCCAGGGACTGTTGGACTCTTGAATTACCCCTAGTTCCAACATCTCCAGTATCTCCTCCCACAGAGTCTGTTTGACTCTCTCAGGCACCCTATAAGGGGCCTGCCTAATAGGCCTTCGGGGTTCTGTATCCACTTGGTGCTGCACCAGGTGGGTGCATCCTGGTTTCCCAGTGAACATGTCCCCAAACTCATGTAACACTGCTCAGATTTTCAAACCTGGGTAGGAGATAGCTGCTGAGACAATGCTACTCCTTCCACTGAGGTGCCAGTCCGAGCCTCACTGAGGAGACCAATCATCATATCTTCCTCAGACTCCTCCTGCAACCCACAGAAAATACTCAGCACAAGGTCCTCCCTATCATGGTAAGGTTTCATCATGTTAACATGGTACAATTTGCTCCTGCCTCCTGCCTAGCAGTTCTACCATGTAGTTAACATCACTTATCTTCCTTACCACCTTGTAAGGTCCCTTTCAAGCTGCTGGCAGCTTGTTGTGTCTGATAAGAACGAGAACCATTGCCTGCTGCCCTACAGCATACTCTCTTGCTTGAGCATTCCTGTCATACCATACCTTTTTCTGTTGTTGGGCTTCTGCCAGGTTCTCCTGGGCCCAGCCCATGAGTTCCGTGAGGCTTGTCCTGAGGTTTTGGACATATGCCACAACAGATTCCTTGTGAGATTCATGCTCACCTTCCCACTCATCTCAAATTAAATCTAGAGGTCCCCTCACCCTATGCCCATACAACTACTCAAAGGGTGAAAAACCTGTGGATTCATGGGGAACCTCTCTGTAAGCAAACAGATTGGGCAAATATTTGTCCCACTCCCTCTTAAACTGGTTTGCAAATGCCAGTAGCATGGACTTGATTGTAGAGTTCAACCTCTCAACCAGACCATTAGTCTGGGGATGGTAGGGGGTGGTCTTCAGGTGTTTCACCCAAAAGTACTTCGATAGATAAGCCAGCAGGTTTGACATGAAATTGGCACCTCTGTCAGTCAGTATTTCCTTTGGGAAACCTACCCTGCTGAAAATCTCTAACAAATCATTTTCTACCTTTTCTGCCTCAATGAAGGACAAAGCTACTGCCTCAGGGTATCCTTTACCATAATCTACTACCACTAGGATATACCTTTACCTTGTGGAACTTGGGGTACTCAGAGGCCCCACAATATCCATAGCTAGCCTCTGAAATGGCTCCTCAATCACAGCAGAGGCATCAAAGGAGCTCTCTCACCTTGTCTTCTGCCTTGCCTACCTTTTGGCATTGCTCACAGGTCCTGCAGTACCCTGTTACATCTCTGGAAATTCCAGGCCAATAGAAGTTCTGCATAATATGTCTCTTTGTACATTTTGTGCCCATATGATTTGCAAAGGAAATATCACGGACTATGGCTAGAAGTGCCAGATAGTATGCTCTAGGCACTACCAACTGCTGTACCCTCTCACCTTCTTGCCCTCCCTCAGGGGTCCACTCTCTATACAGTAACTCTTTGTCCCAGTATACAGATTCCCCCTTCCATTGATAACCAGGTGCCTCACTAGCTACCTGCCTCAGGCCTGGCAATGTAAGGTCTGAGAGCTGAGCCTATCTCAACTCTCTATTTGTAACCCTTCCCAGTTCCCCTTCCACAGGAAGTCTGGCATCCTCTGACAGTGGTGCCTCACTGTCACCCTGGGTACTACTACTCACCTCTACCTTTGTAGTCACTCTGTTGAAGGGAACATCAGTACCCACAAGCAGCTGTGGCTCTCCTTCAGTCTCACTGCTACAGTGTAGCTTCCTCCCTGATGTAACCACCTCACCAATCCTGGCTGCAAGTATGTGGTCTGTCTGGGTCGCCCTCAGTCTACCAGACCCACATGCTTATCTCAAAGCTTGACTGTGTGTAACTGCATTAGCACATAGTACTGCCTCATCAAAATCCTTCCCTATCAGGACATCTGCAGGATGGTAGTTCGGTACCCCTGTTTTCTCAAGGCAACCTATTATTGGCATTTTGTCTTCCCCACTTACTGGCTCTCTCATCTTTTCTTCCCCACCTTGCCTCCATGGACATCTGCAGGTCATATGGCCCCACTGGTTGCATTCAAAACATTTAACCCTAGGTCTTGTATGTGTACCTGGACTACTGGCTTCTCCAGCTATTGGCCAATTATATTGGGACAGTCTGAACTGCCCACCATGGATTCCTTTAGACCCATGAGCAGTACTGGGCATCAATTTCCTGTGCAGGGATGCCCTGCTTGCTAGGTATAGGTCCCCCTTCTTCCCCAACTCATCTGAAGTAGCACATTGTCTATCAGCTAACAAGATCCTCATGCAAAGTGCTAAGGGCTTGTTCCATCTTCAAAAGGTCTGCCAGCCCTTCAAAAGTAGTGACCTGACATCCACTCACCCACCTATGAAAATAAGTGCCCAGTCCAGCAACATATTCACACACACTTTCATCTGCCTTGCGTCTATGGTTATGAAACTTTCTCCTATAAGTTTCAGGTGTTAGCTTAAAAAATTCTAACAAGCAATTCTTAACTGCAATATAATTAAAACATTCAATGTCAGACATTTTGGACAGCACAGTTACAGCTTTACCATGGAGTAAGGGGGTCAGGAACTGTACCCAGAGTCTTTGGTCAACATCATACTGTTTACATACCTTCTCAAACATATGAATGAAACTATTAAAATTATCCCCCTCTGTAAACTGTGGAAGAAATTTACTGATCTTTTGTGCTTCTGCATTCCAGTTACTCCCTTCCCTAATACCTCCATGACACTGGTAAAGAGTCAGCATCTCCTTTTCATGCTGCCTCTGCCACTCCTTTTCCACAGCTTCCATTTCCAAATGCCTATCCTTCAACTCAAGTCTTTTTAGCTCCAGATGCATTTTTAAGTCCTCTGCACAAAGGTTGACCTGTCCATTCCCTGAGTGTTGTACATCTCCTCAGCCAGTCTGATCATCCTCCTGGTTGCTGTTTTCTGATTCCACTGTGACCAAAGCTTCAATCATGTCTATCTTAGTCAGATTTCCATGCACCAGTCCCCTAGCCTGGCACATCTTAGCCAGCTGGCTCCTTGTCAGCTTAACTTACTCCTCTGCTGACATGCTTGCCTGCTCTCCTGGACTAACTAAGCTAACAAAGGAAATAAAACAATTGTGATCTGAACTCTGAATATTCACTGCTTTGCTGATTTAGAGTACAAAAGCACCTTCAGTGATCTCTGTACACAAGCTACAGGAATTGACACTACCCACACCATTACAAGCCAATTAGCATTTGCCAACCAATTGATATGTGGTGTGGATATCCCTCCACTGCCAAACAATTAATATGTGATGCCCGTGCACTGGTCCAGCAATCAAGGAGCCTCAATTCTCACCACTAACACCAGTGAGGGGTGTCCACATAGGAGATGATAACAAATACACACACAGTAAAGTGCAATTTCCCTTAAGAGCACACAGAGATCACAGTCAGTCTGGGGATGGTTTCTCCCTTTCTCTGCAGATCACCAATAAGACTCCCCACTAGCACAGTGATAGGGTCCAGATCTCAGCCTAGTGGGCAAGCTAAACCTCCAGTGCCATTTCTGTGCAACCAGTGCTTCTTGTCCCTGCCATGTTATATACAAACACACAGACACTCCTGGGGAAGGCTGGCACAGATCCTCCAGCTGTGACCCCTTTCTGTCCAGACTATATGGTAGTACTAGCTGCCACCACCAACTAATATCAGCTACTAATAAGGCCCTTATCAAAGGGAGTCCAATTATCACTGTGAAATATTATTATCCAACTAGTAAGTGTGATTGAACAGCAAGGCTTATTTGGGGTGGCTTGGACAGTATAATTATATACATGAAATGTACTTTAAAGCTTAAATTTTATCTACACAAAACAGCCACAGTTGAAATGTTTAAAAATATTTAATAATAAATAATAAAAACACAAGACAATACTTCTTACTACACAGTGCTCGTCAAGAGTTCAGAGATCACAGGAAAAGACTTAAAATAATACAGTAGAAAAGTTTTGACATCAATACAGAAAAAAAACTGCTCTAATCTTCCTATTTCCTAGCTATATCAAAGAGAAAACACAGTTCTAAAATAAACTTACATATAGAGCATAGGCAGTGCTGGTGATGTTGGATGTTCTCAAGACAAATGCAAAATGCTCTCTGATTCTCTCTCTTTAAATTGATAACACAGTGCTGCTTCACATTACATCATTCTTAACAACTTTCTGTTTTCCCAGGCTAATGGAAACTCAGAGGTTAATAGCCATTTTGATCTTGCAGCTGGTCAGGAAGCCAGAGCAATAAAATAAATTATACATGTAAATTCTAGCCATTAACTCTGTCCTCAAAACAATAGGAAGAATTCCTTCATTTAAAGATCTCGGCTCCGAGTTTTGACATCAATTACACAATGCTTGACTTATCAGCTTTCCTGCAGCAGAGTGTACTGTTGTTACATTTTTGCAGTTCCACATTTAACACCATTTTTTCCCATATAAGAGGACAAGCCTGTGGCTTATATTAATGTTTACTAATGACAGAATTATCTACAAAATTCTACCTGGCTAAGCTAGCAGCCTTCACCTATCTTCACAGGCATATAACTTGTACTTGCCGTACAGTACTCTACACAGTGCCAGTACTTCACTTCAGTGAAATGAGAGTGGGTGGAGGTGCATAACATTTTTCAGGATTAATTTAGCCCTTTTCTTGATGTACCTATTTTTGGAGGTTTGTAACTTTCTTCTCACAGTTTTCTAAATCATTCTGAATTACCCCAGTACAAAAGATATCAGCTTACATGACTAGCATACTGGTAACGACAATCATTTAAAGAAATAGGACCCATGTTACAACTCTTATTTAGAAGCAAACTAAATGGCTTTGTAAGGTAAAATTATTGCAACCTCATTCAACAAAGCCTACAGATTTTGCATGGTCTTTGATAATATGCTTATATCTTTACATTCTTTTTTTCTGTTTGTTTTTTAATCTGAGTAAAGTCGGAAGAATGTTATGCTATTTGTTATGAACATTTTATACTAAGCAGGTGCCCAGATTCTTGGCTGGATATGCCAACTTTTCTAGACTACATGCCCTTATTTTCAGTTTCTGCAGATTGAGAGTTTTACTATCAGTGGAGGCTGTCTCCTTTTCTTGAGAAGCATAGTGAAAACTTGTATACATGGGGCCTATGACCTGTGTCTCGGTGACAGTCAAATAACTATATGTATGGATGCTGTCACCTGTGATAGGAAAGTGTGTTGAACACTTGTATGTTTGGTAACTATGATCAGAAACTGAAATGTGTGTTAACCACATGCATGTAATGAGGCTGTGACATGTATATGAGATGAGAGTAGATCAATTCTATGTATGGAAGTTGTCACCAAAGTCAGGGGTGGGTGCATAATACCTGTAGGTATGGAGGCAGTGATCTGTGACTGAGATGAAAGTGGAGCACTTGTATGTATAGAGGATGCCAGCTGTCTCTGAAATATGTCTGGAACACCTTCTTTACATAGAGGCTGTCATCTGTGTCTGGAAAGTGTGGAATACCTTTATGCATGAAGGATCTAAACTGTATTTAGATGACTGTGCGCATCTATATATAAGGAGGCTATAACCTCTGTCTAGACTGTATATAGAGCACTTGTACATAACAGTGTCTGAAATGTTTGTGGACATTCTGTGAGTCAACTACAATCCAGTCAATCAAAGAGTCTGTACCCATAAATATGTACACTTTTTTAACTATATATTTTCCCCATTGAGACGCATGTTTATGCCAGAAATGTTAGAATTTGTCAACATCACAACATGTCCCTGTTTTCATATTCTGTTGCCTGTGGCTGGCAGAGATTTTTGTATATACATGCATATGTGCATAGCGTGTCCCTTGTCTTCTTACATCACTGTGACAGGTAGTTACTAGAGGTGCACTGAGGAATGTACCTGTCTTTTGTGAAATAATTGGAACAGAAACATACTGCAAGTTTTTTTAGCTGAATCAGTAATAGTCTAGGCTGCAATTTTACCAAAAGGCACATAATGCATTTTTTGACATTGAGCTTTGACCAGTGACTTTGGCACCAGTTATTTGTCTGAGTTAGAACCTCTTGTATGATTTTTATGTCATGGGGGGAATCTGTGACAGCCCCCAATTTCCAGTCATCTGCAAACTTGGTCAGCCGAAAGCCCTTGACATTAGCCTTTGCATCTGAGAAATAGATGCCAAATAGGACTGGTCCCAGAACAGAGCTCTGAGGTACTCTGCTGGTAGCCAGTCTCTTGGTGAATGTAGTTTCATCAGTCCTAATTTACTGGGTCCTCTCTGTCAGCCAGCTGGCAATCCAAACAGTTATATTGGGGTTTATGCTGAGTCTGGTGAGTATGTCAACTGTACCCAGGGTACTGTATGGAATTCCATATCTAGGTCCAAGTAGACAGTTTGCACCATTTTCTTGTCATCCATTGTCTTGATGTTTAAGTTGTATTTGTCAGCCAGCAAATTCACTATGTCATTCTACAAAGTGAAGGTGGCACCATTGAGCTCCAGTTTGGCACACTAATG
The DNA here is from genome assembly GCF_019279795.1 of Protopterus annectens. Classification (NCBI taxonomy): domain Eukaryota; kingdom Metazoa; phylum Chordata; order Ceratodontiformes; family Protopteridae; genus Protopterus; species Protopterus annectens. The sequence goes on from NC_056739.1 coordinate 179,849,022, forward strand.
TGTGCCACCTTTGAGGTTTTGGGCAAAGCTGTGGAAGGCCTTGTCTTTGTCTTTAGCATGTGAGGCTATTCTGACCTTGTAATTGGCCTTGTTCAACTTTATTAGCCCTTTCGGTTTCCTGTTTAGTTTAATTAGAGTTGCATTCCAATAGTCTCGTGCCTTAGTCTGTGGTGGGATTGGAATAGTCTTTTATTCAAGACTCTCAGATGTGTGCAAAGGCCCAAAGTGTGACATGCAATATTATAAGGGAAGAAAATGCTTTTATTTAAATTCTCCATAAATATTTAAGTTGCACTTATGGTGGCCTGTGTGGTGATACTTATTTGTTCTTCTATACTTTTTGTTCATGTTTTAGCCAAAAAGTTACTTGTTTGCATTTTTTTTAGTTTGTTCTGGGACTTTAGACTTGCACCTGCATTTGCAATTGTGGGAAGATTGTGTATATATTATACTGCACTTCTGTTTCCACAAGTAGAATTACATGTAAAAGGTAGCTTTTTGTATTTTGAACCCAGACTGGGGCTTCACTCTATTCACAGTTTTTAAACATCAGTATGTATCCCTCCTATATGGCCATTCAGAACTCTTCACAATTCCTGTATTTGCCAATATTATTTCGACCAGTCTGGTGAAGGTTTTACCTTTGCAATAGATTTCGGTAATAATTAATCTAGCTTCCAGTATCTCCCGATATGTTGATATCTGATGTGTATAAATACAACTGACTATGCTGTGATCTGATTACAGCTCGACATTAACAACTATCTTAGCAGCAATCTTTTATCCATAAGCCTGAAATCTGTGTGACTGCAATCTCTTCTTTAGCCCTAATAAAGATATCATTCTTAACTGCAGAGCAGACAGCCCTCCAGATATCCACTAGTCAGTGGGAAAATTTAGCAACGTCATAGTTTTATGAAGCTTAGAATTCCCGTTAAGAATACTGTCACTGATAGAGTTCAATACCGTGATGACATCCCTAGATACTAACCACCACATCATTATTTCTGACAGTGGTAATGGCTGTAAGAAAACACTGGAGACTGTTGGATACTCTGCTGGCTCATAAAAAATGTTCTATGCAACTTGCTCTTTGGATGTTTAGAAGGCTAAAATTAACCACCTACTGCTATCACTTCACACATTTTATGTATCTGTCGTAAAAGACGAATGGATCACAAAAAACATGCATTTGTTTTCATATTAAAACCATCTTCACCCCATTCCTTCCCATATTTCAAAATTACTTATATTTGCAGTTTTTTTCCAATTTGGTTTCAGATAGAAATAAATAAATAAATGCACTAGTATATAGATTTTTTCGTATAACACCAGCTCCTTTCTGGAATGAGCCTAGACCCCTCACTTTCTCCTTAAGGCAAATGATACCAAAATCCTTTAACTTTTCCACCCAACTGGCACTGGAAATCATATTTACAGTGATGTTGAAACCACTTGTGGCATCATTATCTGAAGCACAATTATGCACTTAAACACTTAGCCAAATAATTTGATTACACCTTGCACAAAATGTGACTTTAAAGAATGTTAAGACAAGAAAATAACTTTAGGGCTAGTTAAAACTGTCATGTTACAGGCAAACTCAAAGCAGCAGTGACTGACACAAGAAGGTGTAAACAAACTTCTAATAAATAGGAGCCTGGCAGTTTGAACTAACTCAAACCCCCCCAATACAGAAAATTAACTTCACTATACATTTTCAGTTAATATTTAATATCAAGAACAGTAGAAAGAGACATTTACTGGCTCACAAAAACATTCTGATGATGATACATTTATACTGACTTCTTGATTATTGCTATTAAATAGAAGACCATAGGTGGTACAGGTCCTAACTTTTTCACTGTTGTTGTTTGTCTTTCGGCTTTTCCCGGTTAGGGGTTGCCACAGCGGAACTCCAGTCTTGGCAGTAGATTTTCACGAACACCGAGGTGCCAGCTCGACGTCCAACCTTCTATGAAGGAACGTCCATTTACGCATGTCTTTCGAACGCCCACCCAACCGTGGGGAGGACATGCAGACTCCACACAGAAGGCACTCCCTGCACTCCAGCTGAGAATCTATAGTTACCAAATGTTAAGACCTGAGATGGTGCTAGTCTAGGATGCCTGTACATGAAAGAAATATCAAAAGAAAGAAAGACAGACTCTCATGTAACGTCAATCAAATGGAACTAACTTTGTAACCTGCATGCATCCAGTGGTGAAACACACAACCCTGTTAATAGGAATTAGGTCATAACAATAAAACACTTAGCATTGAGCATTAACTGTTAAATGAATTGTGTAAAGTAGCTGTAACTTGTATTTCATTATACTATAACCCACTATTTTGTAAGTGAATTAACAATTATAACTCTACACCTACCTGGCTGTTCATAAGAGTAGCAACATTAACTCCATAGTGCACACATGCAAAAAAAAAAACATAATTTGTTTTTGTTAATACAGTGCAGTATCTAATTGAATAATGTCCTGATCTCTTTTTTCATGCTTTATTTACTGCCGAGGTGAAAGTGTGGTCAAGAGCAAACCACCTTACTAACTAGTGCATAAAAGATGACCAAAATAATCAGGGATCATAGCATGTTGCTTGAACAAGAGCCAACAATCAGCATAACTCTGTGCACTCAGCATGCAGAGATTAAAGTACTGAAACCACTCACCTCATAATGCTAAAATGTCAACCCAGGTTAAACTGCAAAGCCTCTGCACCAAGTCTGAGACAGTAGCAGCTATGTCAGTTTCCATGGGATTTTGTGCCATCTAGTTCAGTTCTGCCTCTGAGGCATAATGTGTACTATAATCCAGCTCATAGTATTTAGGAATTTGAACAGCTGTCTCAGATAGCTGCTGCCATGCTCTGCTCAGTAACCAATGTACCTGAGTACTCCTAAAGATTCTTACTTTTCTTACAGCTGGGGATTTACTGGGGAATAAGATAAGTAGTTGTCTTTTCCAGTTTTTGTCATTTTGAACATCTTCCTTAAAATACATCACCTCCTTTCCTTTAGGTGTTTTGGATATCCTGTGGGTCTGGATCATGATAACAATCATTTAGTCATCTTCTGCTGGCAAAACAAAAGTTTAGCATTTCTTGTTAATGTTGATATGCAAGACTGCCAGAAATTGCAGTTGGACTTGGAAACTTAATTATCTGCATCACTATATTACTAGAGCAAAAGCCCCCACCCCCTCTTTTAAGTATAAGTAATTGCTATAGTCAGTGTCCTACAGTTGTTACATCCAACAGTCCTACAAGCATTCAGTAATTTTTGCATCTCATCACTTTACCAGGTAGGATGCTCTCCTTTCACACTTCCTCTTAATCTTAGGATTCTTAAGTTGTTCCTTTTCACATTAGTCACCAAATTGTCTATCTAATTTCCAGGTTTTACTGGGGAAGTCTGGAGGTCTAGTATGTCTGTGTAATGTCAGACTAAGAATTGAAAGCTGGGAACACACTTCATTCTTTTACAGTAGTAGGTGACATTTTACTTTCAGCACATTAGGTGCATGGCTGCTGGGGGTGGCTTTTATTAATCTTATCAGAAGCTGCACCATGGATAATAGTGACCCTATCCAGGATCTTATCAATTGGATGCCCCATTATGTATTGAGCTATTATTCATTAGAAAAAGCTAATTGACATACATAGGTATACTTACATTCAGTTTTTAGCCAAGTGGTTTTTGGAGCAGGATACCCATCATAACTTATTGCTCATTGCTCATTCACCTGTGTGTCTCCATCTATGCAGTAAATTGCTGTACAACAGACACTGGTACTATAATGAGCCCAACTGATAATCAAAAAGGCTTATTTCAGTCAAAAACATTAAGTAATAGCAAAAGGAGAACCTGGTGTTATACACCAAAAATATACAATGGAGGCAATAGTCAGTACCTAGTGTCCACTGCTGGATACCACCAAAGCACCTTGCAAAACTCAGTAGTACTTTGACTAGAACAACTAGTGTCCACTGCTGGATACCACCAAAGCACCTTGCAAAACTCAGTAGTACTTTGACTAGAACAACTGGTACAGTCAGTCAGAATGGCTACCTTATTTATTTATTTATTTATTTATTTTACATTTGTTTACCAGGAAGGTCTGTCTGGGCCAAGGACCCATTTTCAGTGGAGGCCCAGGGAGAAAAGCTCCAAAAAGAAATTTACAAATAACCATATATAACAGTAGCATAGCCATATTTAAAACAGTAACATTCCAAGTAACTATAGTATTTTAACATAGGCATGGAAAAAGTTGCACCATATAGGTTTCTAGCCTATATAAGATAGTGGCATTATTTAGACCACAGAGAAGTAGTAACTTATTAAATACATGCAGTGATTTCACATAGGGAGTAAAACATATTCTGTGTAGAGAATTACCAAATGTTAGGAGTAAAAAGATCAGTGCTTAGACCCAACAGTGGTAAAGAGCAAGATATGTAAGAAAGTGAGAAGAAGGGGGAGGCAGGACTTTTGGTGTAAGTTCATGCTAGTAATTAGAGGGAGGGGACAGAAAGCTGGAAGAGAGATCAAATAAGATAGTATGACCTGGTAGAGCTATATGGGAGAGATAGTATATTTATTCTGGGTTTGTGCAGGAACACATCCAGTTGTTGATGAGGTGTTCCTTAAGTAGATGTATAAATTTAGTAGCATTGATGCAATTAATTATTGTTTGAGGTAGTGCATTCCAAAATTTAGATTCATGGTTAGAGAAGAGGAAATCCCCAAAGCCGGTGTTAGATTTGGATCGTAGGCGCATAGGTAGGTACTAGGTTATCGGCCCAAGGGCCAGCGTAAGCCTAGCCAACAAGTTTCCCTGGCTTACTTCACCCAAGAAAGTTATTTTCCTGTGCCACTGTCAAGCAGAGATGCAGAAGTGATCCCCGGGGTGTATTTCCTATTTCCCATCCACTCATCAAGATTTTTCTTGAAGAGTGCTAATGAACTTTGCTTGACATAGATGGGTAGCCTGTTCCAGAGTATGGGAAGTCTTTGGGACAGGAATCTATCCCTCCAGCATGTCCTGTTTATTGTGGTGACAAGGTTTAGGTCCCTAGAGTGTGTAGCTCAGAGGGATTGGGATTTCTTTAGGTGTAGCATGTTCAACAGCTCTGGGTTTGACATAGCTTTATATGTTAGGCAGAGATCACCTCGGAGTAGGCAATATGCTATGGAGTAAAGCTTGAGTTTTTTGAGGTGGTCAGTGTAGGGCATTTGTTTGAGGCCAATAATCCTCTTTGTGAGTTACTTCTGTGACCTTTCCAGCTGCTGCAGATGTCTTGTAAGGTACATTCCAAAAGGGGCGTTGTACTCTATAATGGGTCTAATGAGTGTCAAGTAGAGGGGAACGATGACCTCTTTTTTCCTGGATGAGAACCCTTTTATGATGAGGTGTGCCATGTAGAAGGACTTCCTGACTACTTTGACAATGTGACTATCAAAGGAAAGACTACTGTCCACCTGGGTCCCAAGGTCTCTTATCACACATTTGGTGTTAAGTAGATTGCTGCCTATGTGGTAGTTCATGGGTACAGAGTTTTTACCAAAGGGGATGACACTGCACTTTTTGGCATTGAGCTTGAGGCCATGGCTCTGACACCAGGCATCTGTCTCAGCGAGGCCCTTCTGTAGGATGTCCACATCATTTGGGGACTTGACTATGGCTCCTAGTTTGCAGCCATCTGCAAACTTCATTAGCCAGAGGTCTTCTGTGTTAGCCTGTACTTCAGAGAAGTAGATACCAAACAGGGGAGGTCCCAGGGCATAACTGTTAGCAGGCCTTTGTTGGTGGATCTTGGTGTTCTACAGCTAGACTAGGGTTGAACAAGGTGTTTGAGAGAGGGACAGCTATTTGGGTGGTTGAGTATGTAGTGTATGAAGGTTAGTTGGTTAGAGGTCAGACAATTAGCAAGTTCTAGTCATTTTAGATGCTGCAATGTGTTGCAGTGGTGTGATCTTTAAAGGAGTTTTGAGGCAAATTTTGCTATTTTGTTGTACCAGGTCTACACTTTATTTAACTGTTTTTCTGAGGTTTGTAAGTATAGGTGAAGCATAAAGGAGGGTGGAAAGTAGGTGGGTTCTGGATATGGCTTGTCTGGTGGGGTCAATTAGGGAATGTTTGATCCTATAGGGTGAGGGTACTTTGATATGCACCTTTTTGATGGTTATGGCTGGGTTGTTGTCAAACCTCAGGTTGTTGTCAGTTGCCACTCCTAGGATCTTAGTATGCCTTACTGCTTCTATTATAGCATTATTGGAATAGAGGATGGTGAAGGGGGGATGCAGGGTATGTGTTTTGCTACTAGTAAAGAGCATGAGCTTAGTTTTATTTGAGTTGAGAACAAGTTGAGCATCAGATAGGTAAATTTTGATGTAATTGAAGGTTTTCTTGGTTGTTTGAAAAGAGGGTACTGAGCAAATAAGGGTGTAATCATCAACATATTGCATAATTGTTGCATGTTGCGTGGCTGTGGATAATTTATTTGTAAATATGGAAAATAGTAGTGGACCAAGTATTACCCCTTGGGGTATGCCGACTGAGACAGTTAGTTAGTGATGAATTACTTCAACTTATATAAGGTGTAGATCACTGCACTTAATTCAATATTTATTTGCATATTGTTTGTGTGAGTTCCTCACACAGTTTGACTTGTATTACTAGTGGTTTTAATTTCTTTGAAGCCTGTGGTCACTAATTTTGATTATTTATTTTAAAATTCTTTACTTTGTTTGTCGATGTGAATGGATTTGTTAAATGAGTATGCCATTAACAATTTGCTGAAGCCTAAGTATTTTGTCCAGTGTGCTAAATTCTGTCTATATCTAAAGTTAACACTTGATAACAACTGATGACGTGCGTTTCTCATGCCAAAAGTTGGATGACTTGTTTTCTACAGGCGGTAGTAAATCTAGACTTACTAAAGGCGATTGTATTTTGTAACTGACACAACTTGGAAAATTGTTGTTAAATATACTAATGACTGGGCTGCTGAGATAAATAACATTAGGCAAAGTGTAAATAGAAGACATTTAGGAAAGGAAGTGTCCCCTGCCAGTTAAGCTCACTCAACCCCTAATAAACATGATACTACTAATGATACATAAGGAATTCAGGAGCAAATAAAACAAAAAAAAAGAGGAGGAGAATGCCAAAGCCAATAACTAGAAAAAAAAATGACTGAGAATTTAAACAGAATATATACTGGAAAGGACGCTGCTTTGTTATGCAAGACATACATTAGGCTTCCTAATGACATTTCAGCATTAGAAATGCTAAGTGCCAAAAATCAAAAAATAAATAAATAAACGAAAACCTGGAGAAGAGCAAATCTTGAAAATTGCTCTCCTCCTTGAAACCTCTTTTTGCAGGGGGGCATGCATCGTACACACCCCCCTCCCAAACCAAGATTGCCATACCTGAGAGAAAAGGGAATATTCTGAGAAAAGGCATCTTGGACTTGGTATATAAAAGTCCAATCTTTTGGCCATTCATTCTCCACATTTAGGGACTCACTGTAGCACGTCCTGACATTTCAAATGGTTACCACAGATTGCAAAGAAACAATTAGTATCATTAAAGGAGGGAGACACAAAAACACGATGACTTAACTGTAGAATAGTGTGTGTGTGTGTGTGTGTGTGTGTGTGTGTGTGTGTGTGTGTGTGTGTGTGCGTGTGTGTGTGTGTGTGTGTGTGTGTGTGTGTGTGTGTGTGTGTGTGTGTGTGTGTGTGTGTGTGTGTGTGTGTGTGTGTGTGTGTGTGTGTGTGTGTTGTACCTTTAAGAAGCGTTTCAAGGACAGCGTATGCATATAAATAGCAATCACATGCTAGCTTCAGTGTCATTTTGAGAGTGCAGCCAGAGAGTAAGCATGTAGGAGTGAGATAGCTAGATTGTTTACAAGTTTATAGGTTCATAGGTTCATAGGTAGGTACTAGGCTATCTGCCCGAGGGAATTTAAAAGCCTAGCCAGAGTGTGTCGGCTTTCGCCACCCCATTGATTAATTAACTGATCCTCTGTCAAGCAGAGCCAATGAAGTGATCCCAGGGGTGTATTTTCTGTTACCCATCCACTCATCAAGGTTTCTCTTGAAGAGTGTTAGTGAAGGGCTCTGCCTAATGTAGTTTGGAATTTTGTTCCAAAACATGGGGAGTCTCTGTGACAGGAATCTATCCCTCCAACATGTTCTATTTATTGTTGTGGTGAGGTTTAGCTCACTAGAGTGTGTTGCTCGCAGTGACATGGATTTCTTTAGATGGAGCATGTCCATCAATTCTGAGTTGGACATGGCTTTGTAAGTCAGGCAGAGATCACCTCTGAGTAAGCGATATGCCACTGAGTACAGCCAGAGTTTTTTCAGTCGGGCTGTACAGGACATATGTTTGAGGCCAGTAATCCTCTTGGTGAGGTACTTTTGTGGTCTCCAGCTGTTGGAAGTGTCTTGTGAGGTACATCCCAAATGGGGCATTGTACTCTATGATGGGTCTGATGAGTGACGAGTAGAGGGGCACTATAACCTCTTTATTTCTAGATGCAAACCCTTTAGTAATTAGATGGGCCAAATAGAAGGATTTCCTAACTACTTTGGCAATATGATTGTCAAAGGAGAGATTACTATCTACCTGGGTCCCCAGATCTCTTATTACCTCTTCTGTATTAAGGGGGCTGCCACCTATGTGGTAATTTGTGGGTGTTTTGTTTTCCCAAATGGGATGACTTTGCATTGTTTGGCATTTAGCTTGAGGCCATGACTTTGACACCAGGTGTCCGTCTCAATAAGGCCCATTTGGAGGATGTCCGTGTCAGCTGGAGAGTCAATTTATGGCTCCCAGTTTGCAGTCATTGGTGAACTTGGTTAGCCATAGTCCTCTTGTGTTTGCCTGTACTTCTGAGAATTATATGCCAAATAGTAGGGGTCCCAGGACCGAGCCTTGTGGGACACCACTTGTGACTGGTTTAGAGTTGGACCTAGAGCCCACTATTCTTACCGTGTGAGTTCTGTCTGTAAGCCAGTTGGCAACCCATCTCATGACGTATGGGTTTATGTTCAGGCTGGTGAGTTTTTCTGTAATACCCAAGTGGAAAATGGTGTCAAAAGCCTTGGCAAGGTCACGGTAGGCTGTGTGAACAACCTTTCCCATGTCTATGGCCTTGGTGACTGTCTCGAAAAAGTCATCCATATTTAGTAGGCATGATCTGCCCTTAACAAAGCCAAACTGGGTCAGGTCAAGTGTTTGGAGGTTCCCAATGTCTTTTTAATGAGTTCCATGATGATGCACTCCATAGCCTTGCAGACCAGGTTAGTCAGGCTTATGGGGTGATAGTTAACAGGGTTAGTTGTGGCCCTTCCTTTGTGGAGTGGAATAACCATTGCTGTGCACCATTCTATGGACATGTAGCCTGTGGAGAGGCTGAGGTTGAACAGCGTGTTTAGGTGGGGGGTTATTTCATTCTGTAGTTCATGCAAGACGCAGCCTGGGACACCATCTGGTCCCACTGACACTGTGTTTTTGGCTTTTGAAAGGGCTATTTTCACCTGTGCATCTGTGATTTCTGGGACAGTACACTTTTCTGGTATTGTTGTGGGCCCTTTTGGGGGTGAGAGAGGGGTGAAGTTTGCACTGAATCTATCTGCCAGGATGTTGGCAATATCAGTAGGTTCAGTATATTTTGTGCTATTTTGCACTAGTTCAGTGCATATCTGCGAGTTGCCACTTAGATTCTTAACATAGGCTTTGTGGTTATCTTTGGAAACCTTGGCTATTTTTCTTTTGAAGTTAGCCTTGGATAATTTTATGAGGGACCTTAGTTTCTTACTGTTACTGATCAGGGATGCTTTGCCTTCTTGGGATTTGCTTTTTTTCTTAACTAGTTTTCTCCTTCTATTGTATAGCCTATTTATGGCAGGGGTCCACCAGACTGGTTTCCTTCTCTTAGAGGAGTGAGCCTTGGTTTTGCTAGGGATGGCACAATCCATGCTTCCTTGTAGGTACTCATAGAGTGCATTTGTAAAAGTTTCTGCATCTTGGGAAATGTTATCCTTTAGAGTGGGGGCTGTGAAACTTACTGCCTCTGTCTTAAGTAAGATGAAGTTTGCTTTAGAAAAGTTTTTTACTGTGGTTTCCTTAGTTTTGACCTGAACCTATAACTTAACCATTCAGAAGAGGAAACACATAGGGCTATCATCTTTTCAGATGCCCAAAGTGGAACATATTTTGTAGAAAGGTAAGATTTTACAGGACAAAACATATTCATGGCCAGTACAAAGGACAGTACTTCAGTTATTTTGCCTAAGTAAAAGTTTATTTTTGTAGCATTTGAGTTGCTTATGCTATTTCATATAACTTGTACTGTATGTGTTTCAGATACAAAATAACTGTTTTATGCAACTATTACAGAAAATATATGAAATATTGTTCATAGGTTCATAGGTAGGTACTAGGCTACTGGCCCTAGGGCCTATATAAGCCTAGCCAAAAAGGTACCCTTGCTTTTGTCACCCAAGAAAATTATTTTCCTGTGCCCCTGTCGAGCAGAGCCACAGAAGTGTCCTAAAAACTCAGCACATTTGCCATTTTTTTAGTTTGTTTCACAGGACACAAGTGCCCAAAGAGGGACTGTCCCTCACAAACAGGGACAGGTGGTAACAGTAGGAAGCAGGCGGATTGGATAAGACACGATGCAAATTATCTGACATCAGATTCTTTCTTTCTTTATTACATACCCCTTTATTTCAGAGTGATTCGTTTATGGTCTGATCTCACCAGTGACGGGTTGACCTCTGGTGTGGAACACCTGTCGCCCATGTTGGTGATGACCAGGTCCAATATGTTTTCACCTCTGGTAGGGGAGTTTACCAGCTGATCCAGGGCATTTGAGTTGATGAATTCCAGGAAGTGCTGGGCCTGGGAGTTTGTACTCAAATAGTTTTCCCCCTTAATGGTAGGTAATTGAAATTGCCCAATATCAGGGTGTTCAGTAGGACCTTCATGTTTTCCAGTGTCTCCAGAAAGGTGGAGTGGTGGTCCTGGGTCATGGAGGGTGATCTGTAACAGGCCACAATTTACATTGCAGATTTGCCCGATGTTAGTTGCACATGGATGATCTCAGAGGTATCATGCTGCACCACTAACCTGGAGGTGTAGGTATCCTTGATGAATATGGATACACCCCTTCCTTTTGTGTTTCGGTCCGTGTTCTGTGGCCGAAATGTGTGGTATGAGTTGTAGCCCGGTAGTGCTGGGGTGCTCTCTTTATCTAAGTTAAACTTATTAAGCCTCTATCCTGATGTGTTTGTACATAATAAACCTACCTGAACAGAACCCACAAATGCTTGTCTGTTTCATCCTGACTGGACGAGTAGTAATAACAACAAAAAATGTTTTAAGCAGAGCAACGGAAATACAAAAGTCCAAGAACGCTGTTCTAGTATAAAACATTCAGGCAGCAGAAAACTGCACTTTTCCAACACAGAAGGTAGAAAAAAGAGGCAAGGGCTATGCTAAAAGGAAGAAATCGAAATTTGACTTGGAAGGATTAAATAACATGATTGTTAGAAAAAAAAAAGAGAGAATGACTGAAGCTAACAACATGTCCCAGGCTGTGGAAGTACAAAGGCAGCCTTTTCTAGATAGCATAGCTTGAACAGGTGTTAGGACCCATTTTCAAACTAATTAAAAACATAAAACTAATTGAAGTGATGCATTCAGTGGAAAGACTGCATAAGGAATGTGGCAAGTTTTGAAACGGACATTGTTTAAATGCAAAAGAAAAAAAAAAAAAAGTTTAACATCAGGATCTAGGCACACAAGATCAGGGGGATATATTAAGATGATAATTAAGATGAGAGAGAACAAATATAAGAAATGAAAATGAAGTTGACCAATAAACTTGAAAATTGAAATATACTTGACACGCTAATTGAGCAGTGTGAGACAAGATCAGAGAAAATTCATACAGATATATTGAGCATAATAGGAAACTATTTTATTGATATTTAAGATGTGGTAGCAGTAAAAAACTTACAAATCAATTAACAGTGTGGAAGTTATTTAATGTATTCTCAAACACAACAGATTATAGATATATTTACAAAATCATATGCAAAACAGCTTGGCTCCACAAAGAGAATGATTAATTGTACTAGTAGCATTCATGTATATTCAGATACTGAAATTATATTAGAATATACAGTATTGAACTAAGCAAAGTGGACCTTAACAAATCAAAGAGAGGCGACAGAATTAGTCATAATGACCTGAGTTACTTCAGCAGGCACTTACAGTACCACTATATCTGCTTTATGGGATATTCATATTATTTAAATACAAGAAAAGAAGATTAAAAAGTCATAAGGAAGGTTTGTGGACATCAGGATGCATGGAAAGATATAGAACCACTAAAAGTTCAGAAATTGCTACTGTTCTATACAGACCCTACGGAGGTACATACACTGTATTGTAATCCAATATACGAGAAAAAGAAAAACGGACACAGATATGAGGGAAAAAAAGCCACATGGCCTACATCAGAAAAAAAGCAGATAAAGAAAAAAGAAACAATGAGTTTCAGTAAAGGAGGGAGACAGAAAAACACAATGACATAACAACAAAGAAAGTTTTAAGCAGAGGGACAGAAATACGAAATTCAGAGAATGCTATTTGCTTCTGAAAACAATGTGCATTAAAATGACAGGACATAATCTGAAGGGGTAGCTCTAGAGTAATGTGCAGAAGCATTTCTTCACAAAAAGGTTATGGACCACATGGAAATGCAGATTATTTTTTGTCAAAAATACTGAATGAATTCAAGAATTCATGAACAGCAAAAGAAGGAACTTGGTGGATGTCATACTTAAGATGCATTTTGACCTGAACCTATAACTTAACCATTCAGAAGAGGAAACACATAGGGCTATCATCTTTTCAGATGCCCAAAGTGGAACATATTTTGTAGAAAGGTAAGATTTTACAGGACAAAACATATTCATGGCCAGTACAAAGGACAGTACTTCAGTTATTTTGCCTAAGTAAAAGTTTATTTTTGTAGCATTTGAGTTGCTTATGCTATTTCATATAACTTGTACTGTATGTGTTTCAGATACAAAATAACTGTTTTATGCAATTATTACAGAAAATTATGAAATATTGTTCATAGGTTCATAGGTAGGTACTAGGCTACTGGCCCTAGGGCCTATATAAGCCTAGCCAAAAAGGTACCCTTGCTTTTGCCACCCAAGAAAATTATTTTCCTGTGCCCCTGTCGAGCAGAGCCACAGACGTGTCCTAAAAACTCAGCACATTTGCCATTTTTTTTAGTTTGTTTCACAGGACACAAGTGCCCAAAGAGGGACTGCCCCTCACAAACAGGGACAGGTGGTAACAGTAGGAAGCAGGCGGATTGGATAAGACAAGATGCAAATTATCTGACATCAGATTCTTTCTTTCTTTATTACATACCCCTTTATTTCAGAATTTTCACTAGTTTCCAAATATGCCTTATTCATAAATACTGAGCTTTGTAATGAAAAGCTTTTTGACTCTATCACTTTAATGATTTCTGTTTGCCACTTCTGTTAAGAGGTTATTCACAAAACAGATCACAATGGTTTTGTAAACATACATATTTTTGATCCAATGTAATTTAACTGAATTTCCATGCAAAGAATTACTGCAGATTAGAAAAAGTGCCATTACATTATGTAGTCTAGGCTTAGCACACAAAGGTTTTCACTAAATCTGTTTCACATCAGCTTAATGTGGTTATAG
>NC_056739.1:179867823-179912823 GCF_019279795.1 Protopterus annectens
AACCTCTCTACATGTAAGTTAGTCAAGGCACTGCTACTCTCATAGGCTCTGCACCATAATTCTCTTCTACATCCACAACGGAGCTGAAAAAGGCACTGCCACTCTCATAGGCTCTGCACCATCATTCTCTTCTACATCCACAGCAGAGATGAAAATAAAAATGATTTTTTTTAGGATTCATTAAGTATTAATACCTTTTCTACAAAATCTCCATCAACTAGAAAAGTGAAGGAGCAACTCTGTACAGCTGAGTACATTAAACATGACATGCAATAGGTGCATACAATATTATTTTGCACCCTGTAAATTATTAATGCAAAATGCTGTTTTTTAACTTAACTCTAGGGTGACAGAATAAATGTAAAGTTGTTTCACATTAATTTTTCCCAAATTATTTTAGTAGGGTATGTCAAAAGGATATATCCAGTAGACCACTGGATTCACAGTTCTGCATTTTATAACACCCTATAATTATCCTCCTGAGGGGGAACAGAAGAGGGGCAAGCTTGTCCCTCTTCTCCACACACCAGCCCGAAAGGGCTGTTCCCCCTCACACAATACCCTTTTTTACTAAATCCTCCACCATTAACCAATAATTAAGGTTAAACAAATCTAGACTCAATTCACTGAAATGAACCCCATCCATCCTATACCACATGGGATCCCTGTCCTTAAACTCCATGTGCCATATAGTATGCACCCCCACTTCTTTCAAATATTTTGCCAACGTAAAGTTAACATTCTTCCTAGTCCTCTCCACCACAGAAAAATGATTTGTCTCCCTCCAACACAACCAGAGAATAATCTCAGACCAAAGCAAAACCATTGATGGGTAAAGCCTTTTGAATGCTAAGACATCCTCACAAATGTGATAAACTAACTGCCTTTTTGGAATTCTACCCAAATCATTCCCTCCTAAATGAATCACCAAAATAAGCAGCAATCCCCACTGACTCTGCAACATGGTAAATACCTGCAATATCCGGCTCCACATTAACCCCCTAACACCATGCCAGGTGACCTTCAGACCGAACCACTCCAAACCCAAGTTTATTCCATTGCATCTAATCGCTGCATGCCTAGCCGCCCAATATACAAACAAATGACCCAAGATGAAGACCCTTCTTTCACCTAAGAGAAAAAAAAAATACATTTTTAAAGTATTATTAGGTGGCTTTGAAACTATATTAATTGTGTATCAATCCTATCATGCTGTGTATTAGAAGCTGATTCTGATACTTATAATATTTGCTGATACAACTAAGTATTATTGTTTGTTAACAAAGAGATTTTATTTCAATGTTACTATAGCTTATTTGCCTCACTAGGTTTACTGTATTTGCTAAGTATTGCTCTGAATTCTTAGTAACTACTAGCTCTATTTGTAGTCATAGACGTTTGATGAAACTAAAATGTGTTGTATGTTCTGAGGTTACACATGCAACTGTGTTTGTGCAAACTTTTTACCTGCTCTCTAATTTTGGATTGTCTGCCTTTCTACCTTTTTCTCTCTCGATATATATTACCAGCTCTGTGTTCCAGTCTGTCCCCACTCCAAACACCTGCATTTACAGTCGGATGACTCTGAACAGTAGTGCAAACTAAAGAATTAACTTAAACACCTCCCAGAGAGACTCTTTCCTTTGTAAAGATAGTGAAAGTATGTACTGATACTGACAGATACAAATTCCAACTATTTGTTTGTTTTGTCTCGCCTAGGATAGGCAAGCTTCACAGGTAGGATAGCCAGCAGCCAACCCCCCCCCCTCAGGCTTTCACTTCTTTTTTTTTCTTTTAAATAATCCATACCTCTCCCTATCCTCCATCCTACATACTCTGGTTCTTTCTCACGTCCCCCATAGCCTGACATAACTAGTAAGGGACCTTTCCATTGCTATTACATGACTGCCCACTAGATGGCAACTTAATCTTAGCTTTCTGTATTACACTGCCTTCCCTATTTCTGTATCCTTACCTCCTTCACTCACTCCCAGTTTCCTCACACTCACTTATTTACCTACTTTCCTTCAGTCCTAAGGTATCCTTATTCTGTTTCTCCTCCTCTAATTATCCTGACTTTTTTCCCACTGGCCTATGAACTTTCTTCTACAGTCTCCCATGTTTAGACTCACCTTCTGGATTTCTTTCACTGCACTGATTGTCTTCCTCCACACTCTCCTCTCTTGGCTCTACCCACTCCCCTACCCTACCCCCAATTCCCACCCACCACCACTACTCCTACATTTAACCCTCTAGTAGACACACCCCCACCACAACTAAACCAAACAAACCTTATCATTAACACTTTTTTCCCCTTTCTTATCACACCACACCCACTCATTACCTAACTTAACTCCTCCTCTACCTCATACAGTCAGACTACTACTTCTCATTTATTCTAGAATCTAATCTCGCAATTCCTCTCTCTTCCCCCTTACCTTTAAATATGCATACACTGTTAACCCCTTCACAACTCCAATTATTGATCTGGACCACACTTCTACCTCCTCTAGTCACTACCTATCTCTTAACTTCATATGAACAAACTATCTACTACTCCCCTATATTTCCCTCCTTACACACCTCTACGCCTATATTACCTTTCTCCACAACATCCCTAAATCTAATTTACAATCCCAACTACCTACTAGCTAAATACCATAGACTAGTACACATCAAGTTTAACAACCCCAAAACTAGAAAATTACTTGACTACTTAGCTAAGCCTCTCCAGCCTAAACATTTAATACTCCTCCATACACTATTGGATTGGAACATTCATCCCAATCCTGGCCCACACCATACCCATACCACAGTAAACAACAACCAATATAAAACTAGTACCCTATCACATACCAAACCTACCAACTCACTCTCTATAGCTCACCTTAATATGCATAGTATTTGTAACAAAACTGCTCAAGTTCATGCCCTCCTAGATATCCACCAATTTGACATCCTCTGCTTATCTGAAACATGGCTAAAACCTACCATTAAAGACAATGAAATCACCCCACCTGGGTATAATATCATGAGACAAGACCGCTCAGTCAAAAAAGGAGGAGGTGTTGCTATCCTATATAAATCTAACCTACAAATCAGCTCTATATATCCTGACCTACCCCTAAATAATAAAGTCAAAATTACTAGCTTAAAACTTAACAAATGTAAAGCTATAAATATCATTTGTTTATATCGTCCCCCAGGAAATAACATTACCACTCTTGAAAAATATCCTTAGCTGGCTTTCCACAAATCTCCCACAAGGAACAATTATCCTAGGCAACCTAAACATTGACTGGAATTTGTGTAATAGTACAAACCCCACCTCCCATACAAACCTATATGGCTTCTCACAACTTAACAGCCCTACCAGAACTAATAAAATCAATAACCACGAAACTACCTTAGACTGGATACTTACTAATAGTCTCCAACAAACCTATAAATCGGGTACCCTTCCAGATGATCTAAGCGACCACTCACTAGCTTATGTCATTAGGCATAAAACTAACCTAACTTTACCAAACAGTATCTGAACATTATGTTCAAAAAAGCAATTTAACTCAGAACTTTTCATAACAGAACTAAAACAATGTAATTGGTCCCCACTAAAATTTTGTCCTTTTAAGGAAGCAGTAGAGTACTGCAATGCCACATTCTTATCCATCTTAGACCATCACGCACCTACTCGTAATATTAGAACCAAAGCCAAACCAGCCCCCTGGCTCACCAACAACACTAGGCAAAAAATAATCTTCAGAAATAAATCCTGGGCAAAATGGCGCACTACTAAGAATTTAACTGACCGACAAACCTTCAGAGAACTTAGAAACAGTACAAAAAAAGACATCCTCATAGATAAAAAGAACTATTATCTTCTATTTCAACAAACTTCTAACAAGCAACCTAAAAAATTCTGGACTAGTATTAACAATCTTCTATCCCCAGGCCCATCTGTCACACCCAACCCCCAGTGCTGTAACCCTGATAATCCCACACAAACAGCTAATGCCTTTAATTCATTCCTCACAAATACTATCCAAACTCTTGCTACTCACCTATCTCCCGATATGTTAAAGCTGCTTACATCCTCTGCTATTCAACCCCCTGTATTTCATTTACAACCAGTTCCTACTTCCTTTATCTCCTCCCTTCTTCATAAACTAAAACCTACCACCCCCTCTGCAGACAAACACCCTGCTGACTTCCTCCAAATAGGAGCTAAAGCTATCACCTATCCCATCTCTATCCTGATAAACAGATCTATACAAGAGGGAACTATTCCTGCTATCTGGAAAATATCCCATATCATCCCACTACACAAAGGGGGGAACTCCAACGACTTTTCTAACTACTGCCCTATAGCACTACTATCCCCTATTGCAAAGATATTGGAAAAATGCATACATAAACAACTACTAAACCACCTTCTCCAAAACAACCTACTAGCTAACTGTCAACATGGATTCAGACCCTCCCACAGTACCAACACTGCATTGCTCTCCTTCACAAAGACCATCAACTATAACCGCAACAAAAATAATCTATCATCTGCAATCTTCATTGACCTGTCTCAAGCTTTTGATATGGTTAATCACCAACTTCTTCTGCACATACTCAATTCTCTCTCGCTTGACCCTCCTTCCGTAACTTGGTTAACATCTTACTTAGAAAACTGGCAAGAGGTAGTTCTCTGGAAAAATTCACTATCAGATCACCTTCCTATCTCCATAGGAGTGCCACAAGGCTCTATCTTAGGCCCACTTCTGTTTTCCATCTTTATTAATGACATGCAATCAGCCATCCCAACTGCTACCTGCATTCAATATGCAGATGATTCTACCATAATTTGTACAGCCACCTCTCTAACTGAACTCCAAACTATTACCCAGAAAGCTTTTACCATTGTAGAACAATGGTTCTCTCATTGCTGCCTGCTCCTTAACCCCAAGAAAACTAAACTGCTACTCTTCTTACCAACCCGAAAGTCTGCCCCTATACACTTCACTCTCACTTCCAATAACAATACTCTAATTTCTCCTGACCCTACCACTAAACTATTAGGAATAACAATAGACAGCAATCTCAACTTTGATTCTCATATCAACACTACAATAAAATCAATTAACAAAAAAATTGGATCCCTATATAGAATCAAACCTTTCCTTACACCAGCAGCAAGGACCACAATATCCAGAACGCACCTAATCTCGACTCTTCTCTATGCCTCACCCATATTCACCAATCTCTCTAAAAACAACCTTAATAAACTAACAACATCCTATAATAATATTGCTAGATTTGCTACAGGTTACCCTTTCAGAACCCATCACTGCTTGAACCTAAAACAACTAGGCTGGCTTGAACTTCCTAATCACCTTGTAATGCAACAGCTCACAATAGCCCACAAGACACTCTACCAACCCTGCAAAACCCCAATACTCCCTAACCTCATTACACCTTATAATAACCTGAAACACCTACGCTCTTCAAACAAACTCCTAATCTGTACTACTAAACCCAATAATTTAGCAGGTGACTGCCTGTTCTCCATTGTTGTTGGTAAAATATGGAACAAACTACCCTCTAATATCTCATCTCTGACTTCTCTTCCACTATTTAAAAGGAATCTAAAACTATACCTCAATAAACACTGGTTATGTTCTTGTACTAACCCAGACTAATCTGTTTCTTTTCTTTTCTTTACTCAACTACTCTCCCTATATTTCTTATACCTTCCCCCTAACACTTCAATACACTCTACCAATTTATAATTCTATGTATATATTTTTTGTAATTACTATGTATTAGTCCATAAATATATATTGTTGTCTAAACATTGTATTAGCTTTGCAATTTGCACATCTTATGGATAAAAAAAAAATCCTGTCAGAATAATATCTGCTAAAACTTCTATTGTAACTTCTTTATAAACCTTGTAATTCTTACTGGAGCTTTTCTCCCCGGGCCTCTACTGAAAATGGACATATATCCAGCTAGACTAGCCCGGTCAACAAATGTAAAATAAAATAAAATAAATAAATTAAACCAAAACTTCTCACCAAACTACTTAATATAAGATAAAAAGGCATTGGAAGACCACCATCCCACCATGTTGATAACTTCAATCGAACTTCCTCCCTTAGCTAAATCCGATGCCCTAGCCATCCTGAAAGAATGGGAAGAAAGCTTATCCACTTCTAGACCAACACTGCTAAGAGCCCTTCTCATAATCAAGTTCAATTGCTCACCCATCAGTGCTCTACCACCTACTGATATGAAAACTACCCCTTGAGCTCTACTTCCTTTAGCCACCCACAGTCTGTTTCCCCACACCACAGGACATCTCCAACTTAACTCAACCATTTCCAAGACTATCGGCCTCCCTTTGTCTTCCTGATCCATCTTTGAAGAGCTCAGCCTAATATGCACTGCCCCAGGCAATATAAGCACATCATTCCACACCAAGGAACCCAACAACTCAGACACACGAAACACCCCACAATACATCCACATGCTTACCATACTCCACATCACGTAATTATCCATACATCCACATACTCTACCTAAGCCCTTTAGCAACATTCTTAAAATCCCCTTAATCACCGTCCATCTCCTATGTGTAGCAGGCCCTTTAAGTCTACCCCACCCTTTCACTACTCGCCCCAACAACCATGACCTAGTCCAGTCCTCTAACCTGGCCAACCGGGCAAACGCCCCAATTGCTGCCAATGCCACCCACACCATTTGAACTGCCTTACCCTGCTTCTGCAAACTGGCTAAATAACATAACAACAAACTCTCTGACCACTCACACTCTTGATCCGGTACTTGCCTCAAAAAAGTGTCAAAATCACACAATGCCCTACCGTAACCTCTCCTTATAGATATCACCCATGACTGTCGCACCAACCTGTTGATTATTAGTGGCCAGTCTGCCAAAATTCATCTGGAACGACTGAGGGATGCAATGCTGCTGTTGGAGCCACCTGCCAAAATCTGCAAAGCTGAAAATGAAACAAACTGTCAGCTATCTCATTCTTAACCCCAGCCACATGTAACCCTGTAAATGAGAAGTTAATCAATAAATTTTGTAACACAACTTTATGAAGAACCAATAACAAACAAGGGGATTTAGCCATCTTAGCCTGCAACACTCTCACAACTGCAATATTATCTGAATTAAACACCACCCTCCTTCCCTTCAAATGCTCCTGCCATACCGCAGAAGCCACCCAAATAGGCAACAGCTCCAAAAAGGCAATATACCGCTTCCAATCTTTGGGCCAATGAGCAGGCCATGGCACCGAAAGCCATAGCCCTGCAAAGTAAGCTCCCATGCACAAACCCCCAGCTGTATCTGTAAACAATTACAGATACCCTTGTCCAACCCAAACCAACTGCCACAATGAGATCCCATTAAACTGATGTAAAGTATTCATCCACAAAGCTAAATCCTCCTGAGCTAACTTACTGACCTTTACTCAGTTGTGCTTACTCTTCCCCCCTTTTAAGAGAAAAGTCACTGACTTTCAAAACGCATGTCCCAGATGTGCAGTCCTGCAGTTCATCAAGCCCAACAACACCATCACGTCCCTCTCACGAACCTTACTCTTGGACCTCACCCAGGAGACTTTCTCCTGCGGCCGAGCCACCTTATCATCTGGAAAATGAAACAAACCCTGTCTAGCATACACTGTCAAGCCCAAAAAAATCCAACACCTTCATGGGCCTTCCAACTTATGCTTAGCCAGTGGTACTCCCAAGGCCTCGTACACCCCCACAAGCTCAAGCAGTGCCACCTGTGCCCCTTCTCTTTCTTCACCCACCAACAAAAAGTCATCTAGATAGTGAACTGCCTGCTGCCTATCAACCCTACGCTGCCATATCCGATGCAGTTCTGTGCTAAATTTCTCAAAAGTAGAACACACCACTGCACACCCCATAGGCATGGCATTTTCAAAATAAAAACTATCACCCACTGCCATCCTCAATAAGGCAAATCCTCCTCCCGCACTGGCAATAGGTGAAAAGCCAACTCAATATCTACCTTAACCAACCAGGGATCCTCAAAACTCTTAATGATGTGGACCACATCATCCAAGGATGCATACGTTACTTCAACCTCTTTCCCAGTGATGAACTCATTAACAGACTTGCCTTCAGGGTACAACAAATGATGAATTAAACAAAACTCACCCAGCTTTTTCTTGGGAACAAATCCTAGTGGTGACACTTTAAATTCAGGAAAAGGCGGCCAATCAAAAGGGCCCAACAAACTCCCTGCCTGACACTCCTTCTCAATCAAAGCTCACAAAATATCTTCCCTCCCTCTCACAGACCTCAAGTTTACTATCACCCACCAAAGTAGATTTAATCGAAAACCCCCTAGAAAAACCCTCAATTAATTCCCCAGCCACAGCTGGCAACGGATAATTGACCAGCAACCCCTTCAAGACCTGAACCTTAATAGATGGATAGGTCCACTGGGTGACCCCTCCCTCCCCAAAAGGACCCCCCATTGGCCCAAAAATTTAACTGGCCACGTACTCCCTGCAATGCCAAGTGAGAATGACTCCAACCTCTTGGGACCATGACATAAGATTCCTGCCCACCAAACTGATCACCAGCCCCACCACATTGTGTGGCTGCATGCACCCCCATGCACTTAGAACAAGCATGGGAAAATCCGCAGCCTACTCATGAGCACCTCCCTGTGTTAAAGGTCCAACAGACCCCAGCACCCTCTTCTACTGGCTGAGTCACCAGTTACCCATTGCAAAAGCATCCATCATGGTAGAAAGCCAAATATCTGGGTTTCTGACTTTCCAACACATGGATTTGTCAACTGCCTTTCATTTGTGAAACCTCTGATCATACCAAAACCATGTGTTACCTGGCCATAACCTCTGTGACTCCCGTATAGTCAAAAAATAAGCTGAGACCAGAAGAGCCAATGAATTATCCCTCTCCAAACACACTGCCATGTAGTATATAAATCCCAACACCCAATTATCCCATGTCCTGGGCCGAAACCTCTCCACCCGCTTGTGACCTATAGCTGCCAATGGCACCAGTAGATCCTTCCCATTAGCTGACTCTGCTTCTGTCAAACACTGAACCCCATCCACATCAATCAACTCAAAAATATCAATAAATTCCCCTTTCCAGATCTTCTTCTTCACTACCAGCGATATGTGCTGGGTCAATAGAATTGGTGCTCCCTCCTGCCATAGTGCTTACATTGCCAATCAGTCCCCTGGCCACGACCCAAACTCTGACACTACCTCGTCTGGGCCAGACCCCAAATCATCATCTAACAAGGAAAGGGTATTATCAAAACCCAAATCACGATCAGCTAGAGCCTCCAAGCCCCTACCCAATGTAGTGCCTTGTACACCCCCACTCAACCCTGAATTACTCCCTGTAACTGCACCTACTGCCTCTACCCCACCAAGCCTGGTGAATCATTACCTGTCAAAGATGAAGGTGCTGCCACCGGTGTCTCAACCTCCCTTGTCCTCTTTTCCATTGCCATCTGTCTGGCTCTCTTAGCTCTTGATGTCTGAGTTCCGGACATCGTCTTCCGCTTCTTCTGAATATTCGGACCCTGGGTACTGGCTGTCAGAATATCATAGGGATCTCTCTAAACAGGTCTTCCACTTGTGCCACAATGCTGGACCACTTCTGTCTCAACGCTTCTGCCATGATCACCACTCACCCTAGAGAAAATAAATAAACACAGAACAGGAAATAAATACATCTTTATTAAAGACAACCATAACATCAGTTCAAATCTGTGAGTACTAAGCAAAACACTAAATATCCTCCTCCACATAAATCCGGTAACAGCAGCCAAGTAAGTATTCCTGCCTAGCGACAAACCCAGGACCCTATACATTGAAATCAGAGCAATATACCAGTACACCATCTGCTCTGACAATCCCTTTCACAAAATACTCCACCCTACCAAGTCTCGAACCCAGTGCCAGGCTCCCCATGGCCAGAGTTATATACCCTAACCCACGAGACCTACCAATGTCTAAAGTCTCCTTACCATCCAAAGCCCCCCCTTAAACCTGCATCCCTACCAGTGCATGCTTTCTGTTCATCTTAATTAACTTCCCCTTCTATTCTCTATTTCATATATATCGCTCTTTTTTTTCTTTTATATATTAAACCAAAAGAGATACCTCTAAACTCTTAGAGCAAAAATGTGGACAAAGCATAAATTATAAAATATCATAATGGGGATAGGGGGGGTCCAAAACTCAAATGTCTGTCATACGTGCACCACTTAGTACTGCACTATTTGCCCTTCTGGGTCATCCTGTGCTTGGCTGTGAAAATCAAATGCTGCAGCTTGTGTTTGAATAGAAACCTACCCACCTGAGTCCCATGAATATGCTGAAGATGGGGAACAAATAGGGCTCTTAGAAACTTAAAACATTGATTAGGAAGACACACCACCATATGCAACTAAATCCTATGAACAGTAGGATACGGTAATCCGTGCTAGTAATTCTCTGATGTCTCTCTCTTTTTTTTTTTTTTTTAAATGCCGCTGCGGCGAAATTGCGCATGAGTAGTCCCCTCATCAGAGAGGAGCACTACATTATGCTATGAACACTCTGACCACCAGGGACAACACTATGACCACCAACGAGAACAGAAGACAGACTCTGAAGCCCCAAATGCACGGGAAAACTATTCCCGGTATCTAACCCCATTAAATATAGATATTATATCTAACTTACTCAATGGACTACATCCCGACTGCGTATGCGCAGACTACCGAAACAGCCCTGCATGCCCGTGAAACCGCCACTACCACCAACAAATCACCAACAAAGAAACGTCTCAAGACAACATGCCCGCAAAAAGAAAAACAGTCCTACCTACGGAAAAGACCTGGAAAGCATAACCAACCACCATCACACCATCTCAGCATTTACAAAGGCGACTGCCACACACCAACCGCCATTGCAAGATAACAGGCATCACAAGACCATGCTACAGTAAGTAACCTTACACTATACCACTAACGAACCAACCAGAGTAACTAGGCACTCCAGTCAATCTGACTTTCCTGACCATGCCCACATCCCACTTTCTCTCCACTATCTTTCCCTGTCTTCTTGTTATCTTTTGTTTATTTATATATATATATATATATATATATATATATATATATTTTTTTTTTTATATGGCCCATATCCATCCTCCCCTACCCTGTCCATCACCCTAGCATAATTCCTCTTGAGAGGGTTGAGAGGGAAGGGGAAAGAAAGATGATGAGAGAGAGAAAGAAAACAGCCCTTGCTGTAGGTATGACCCCAAACAAATTGTACTCACCTTTAGGCTAGGAAACCACCCAAGGCCTACCTTTACACACCTCAGGCTGTCAAGGAAGTGATCGTGGTTCAACAACAAGATCACACCAAATGTGCCTCCCAATACTAAATCCCACCTCAAAAGCCCTTAAGACCCACCCATGGATGATGTCCAGGAACACACCTTTGTGAAGTATTCATTTGTGAGCTTGAATTCTGGACCCGCTCAAGAAGTCTGCCATTAGACAGTGTTCTGTGAGAATGTAAACCAGTTGAAGGATCACTTGATACTTGATAACTGAATTACAGACCCGGCTATCTAGTCTGCAAAGACCGCTTGTTGAGGTACCACATCACTGTGGGTATTTTCTGTGAAAACTTTGAGGGACCTGGGATGAAAGTGGTAATGAAAGTTTTGTAGAACCAGAAGTAGACCCCTCATCTTTTTTATGTTGATGTGGTCTGACCTTTGAGGAGAAGGCCAGAAACCCTGGACCTTTAGGGTACTATAAAGGGCATCACATTCCTTGTCTGAGGTGTCTGTAAAAAGTTCCTGATTGGGAAGTGGAGCTTGAAAAGGGGCCCAGGATAGAGAGTTGATAAATCCACCACTGAAGCTCAAGCTTGAGACAGGGAAGAAAAGGAGCCAAGATATCCGAGAATGGCAATGTTGAAGCCACACTGATTAGAGGTCCACTGTTGTTTCTTCTTATGTAGCATGGAGAGAGGGAGTGTGGGAATGGGAGGTCATAAATTCCAGGACAAGGAGAAATTCCCTGGCCGTGACAGATGCCAGTGGAAGAATGGATTGGAAATAGCTATCTGAGACAGGCCCTTGCGGGAAGGAAGAGTTGCCACTATGGGAATTGTCTGAAACCTGCATCTGAGGAAAAGGTGATCCTGGGAAGGCTTCAGAACTGACTTTTGGAGGTTTATGGTGAACCACAGAAGTGTAAAAGGCAAGTAGTAAACTGAAAATTATGAAGCAGAATACTGGAAAAAGGAGCTTGAATAAGCAGATCATCTAGAAAGGAAATCAGAGTACTTCATTGCCTGCAAAAAAGCTATGACAGGAGCAAGGCATTTGATAAATACCCTTGAGGCAGTAAAGAAGCCAAACAGCAAAGCAGAGCAGAGAAATGAAAATGGAAGGATGAAACACAGGAACATAACATTTTCCTGAAAAAAAAGATGAATGGGGATGTGAAGGCCTGCATCCTTGAGATCCAGAGACATCAGAAAGACCTGAGAAAGTAAGAGAAGAAACAATGTCTGAAGGGATAACATCCAAAAGAAAGTAATCTTTAGAAAGGTGTTGAGCAGGGAAAGGTCCAGAATTGATCTCCAGGGTACCCTCCTGTGACAACCCCATGCTGGGCCAGCAATCAAGGAGCCTAAATCCTTACCACTGACTCTGGAGAAGGACATTCACTTGGAATACAAATGGATACAGTCAGTATTTCCAGATGCAGACCTCCCTGCATCAAGCATAATTTCCCTTAAGATTACACACCGCACACACTCAGCCCAGGGTCTGAGTGTCTCTATCTGTCTCCCTCCAGGTCCCCAATAAGACTGCCCACTGGTACAGTTGTAGGGTTAGGTCCTCAGCCGAGTATCCAAGCCAAGTGTTCCAGCACCCTGTCTGTAAAAACAGTGCCTCATGTCCCTGCCCCAAGTAGCCAGCACACACACACTCTTTGAGATTTAATTTTCATACCGACACACACACACACACACACACACACACACACACACACACACACACACACACACACACACACACACACACACACACACACACACACACACACACACACACACCTGGGAAAGGCTGGCATAGATTACCCGCTCTACTACCTTTTCCCAGACTATAAGGTACATTCACTGTCACCAATCAGTTACTATAAGGCTCTTAAAACAGTATCCAATTATACTGAGTGAAATTAACATTAATACAAATAGGAATGGTGACCAAATAGCTAGGGTTTCAGGAGTGGCCAGAGTTATCACCAAATAAATATATGCAAATACTCTCAAAACCTAGATTTTTTTTAAAAGGACCAGCCACTATGAGAAGTTTAAATATATTTAATAATAAATAATAAAAGAACATGAAAATACTAAATATCTATTTACAGCAAATACCAGAGTTTAAGTCGCAGGTAATATTAAAAATTACACTAATGGAAAGTTTCACACAGTTATAGAGAAACAGTATTTAGCTAGTTCCACTATCTACTCCTGATTGACTAAAATAGTTACTGTTCCTACTTACTGAATAGACCAAGGCAAGATGGGTGAGTGGTCCTTGTTGTCAGATCCAAGACAGAATGCAGCATGCTGCTGAGACTTCAGTCTCCTCTAATATTAAAACATTTATTTTATACAGAATGACATCACACCCATCTGGTCATCTGACTCTATTTCCCATAATATACCCTATCACTCAAAGCTACTATGTGCTACAATACACACATGGATAGAGCTTTGCTTAGATGTGGTACAGCTGCTGGAAGTCATAAAACCATAAAGCCATTTCACTTTTCCTAGAAGAGCTGCCAACTATTCTCTAGCATAGATATTCCATCTCTGGCTCCATTCAAAACTGTGGGATAACATCGTTATGGCTTAACCCATAAAGTAATTTACTTTCAAGAATATTTTGCAAAGTCAGGTGGATTAAGATTAACCTCTTCACTTCCAGTATATGCTGTTACAATGTATACATTGTTAAACAGTTACAGCAATGCATGTACATCTGTTTTCCTCCCAGCAGGGCATACATTTTAATACAAGCAAACCTCACAAATACATTTTCAGCACACGCGTTTGTACAAATTAGTTTGATATACAAATGGCATATAATGGCATATAATTATTTACAAAATTCCAGCTAGCTCTGATGGCATATGTTACAAATACACTGGCCTATTTCTCCTGGCATAGCTGGCAGTACCAACCATCAGCACATCTCCTTTCATGGGACCAAAAACATTCTGAAATAAAATTCCTTTCATACCTGAGAGGAAGGAGTAGTCTGAATGAATTTGATGTATTAGGTAATTTTGGTTTCAATATGGAATGTGTTGTTTATGCTTTATGGTGTCCATGCAATATGTTTTATGTGGGGTAAGTAAGAGGCTTTCAAGCTCCGCTTGCAGGAGCATATTAGAGATATTAAGAATTAGAGACATGGAAGTTCTATAGCACAGCGGTTTTTGCAGTATCATAGTGGTGACCTTAAAAGGATTGCAGGGCACTGTTTTAGAAAACATAGAAAAATGTGAAGGATTTTCTGATGTCAAAAAGAAATTTTCATATAAGGAATCTCTTTTTATTTTAAAGTATGGTTCTTTAACCGCAGTTGGAATTAATATGTTTTGTAATTGGAAAGTTTTATTATAATGGATGATTAATTGAGTATTTAATTGTCTGATTATATAATTGTGTACTTGTTTAGGTGTTGCCTTAAAGTATATAAGGTGTATTTTATTAAGAATTTTTTACTCCATTGAAGGCATTGTGTGCCGAGGTGCTAGAGGATATTAAATTGTTTTTGTGGTCACTGGATGGTCATACTTGTTTTTTCCATTTTGATTGGTGTTGTTTTTGGGATTAAGATTAACCTCTTCACTTCTAGTATATGCTGTTACAATCTATACATTTAAACACTTACATCAATGCATGTACATCTGTTTTCCTCCTAGCAGGGCACACTGTTGATACATTTTAATACAAGCAAACTTCACAAATACATTTTCAGCACAAGCATCTGTACAAATTAGTTTGATATTTATTTATTATTTATTTTAGTTTTGTTTACCGGGATGGTCCGACTGGACGAGGTCCATTTACAGCGGAGGCCTGGGGAGAAAAGCTCCACTTACATTAAAACAACACATTGCAGCAATATTCATATTATACAAAATGTAGGAAGTAGTATTTTTTATACTAGTAGCATCTAGAAAGAAGTGAAAAGAAAAAAAAAACAGTACAGACAATTCCAATCAGTAAAATATTTACATATGTACATTTTGTTTGCAGTGAGAAACAGACAAATTTTAACAGGTACATGTTTTTCCATGGATAACACTTGGAGGAACCATGCTTACTGGGGCATGTACAAAGTGAGATAGATGAAAGTTGTAGAGGTACCAGATTTTTGGACTATGTAATACTTGGACAGAGCCAAGAACTTGTAAGCTGGGCCTTAAGGGAGTTTTTGAATTGAATGGCATTAGATGCAGAAGTCACAGATGGAGGGAGATTATTCCAAGTTTTAGCTATAATGTGTGAAAAGAGAGCTTTGCCGGCTGTGTCATTAGCTGAGGTAATAGTGAGGAGTGATTTGTTGGCAGAACGGAGTAAACGATTTGGAGTGTAGTTGGTCAGTAATTGCCTTAGAGCGGGAATTTTGTCAGGTTGTTTTAGGTTGTTGTATGATATGACAAGTTGGTGATATAGTAGTTACTGTGGCAGTTCAAGTCATTGAAGTTACCTAAGAGGTATGCAGTGATGGATTCTAAATGGGGAGATTTTGGCAAACTTGGCAATTTTGTTATAACAGGACTCAAGTTTCTCTAGGTTAGGTTTCCTAACATAAGTGAGAATTGGGGCTGCATACATTAGTGTGGAAAGAAGGTGGTTTGAGCTAGGGTGACTCTAGCCTGATTAGATAGAAAGTTCTTTTGTCTGTATAAGGAACCCATTTTTGTGCACCTTTTTTATAGTTTGAGAGATATGAATGTCAAAGTGGAGGTTGTTGTCTATTCCGATGCCAGGGAGCTTGGTGTGGAGAGAGGGAGAAATGACAGTACCATTATTGGAGGAGATAGAGAAGGAGAGTGGAGTGGTTTTTGATTTGTTTGGGGTGAATAGTAGTAGTTTAGTTTTGTAAGGATTTAGGATGAGTTGAATATTAGTGATCCATCTTTCTACTGAGGTGAACAATTCCTGGGTGAGGTGTTGTAGGGAGGTCAGGGATGGAGCTGAGCAGATTAGGGTGGAATCATCTATGTACTGGATTAGTGAGGCCTGCAGGGTACATGTATGTAGGTTATTGGTAAAAATAGAGAAGATTAGTGGTCCTAATATGGAGCCTTGGGGTACACCAATGGTGGTTGGGAGCAGAGGTGGTAATGCTCCTTGCCACTGGACAGCTTGTTATCGTTCTGAAGGGTAATTTTTAAATCAAGCAATAGTGTTGGGGTGAAGGCTAAGGAGGTTAGAGTATCTATTAGTATGGAGTGAGAGACCGTATCGAATGCTTTGGAGAGGTTGAGGAATATGGCACATACAAATCTGTTGTTATTCCTATGCTGGTTAACCAGGTCTGTGAAGGAGAGAAGGGTGGTGGTTGTACTGTGGTGTGGGTGGAAACCATGTTGTGTAGGGGAGAGGAGATTGTTTAAGTTTAGGAAATGCATGACTTGAGAGTGTATGCATTTTTCTAGTATCTTTGATAAAGGCGACAGTATGGCAATGGGGCAGTAGTTTGAGAAATCGTAAGAGGTTCCTCCCTTATGAAGGGGAATGATATAGGAAACTTTCCACAGATGAGGGAAACATGATTCCTGTATAGAGCGGTTGATAAGAATTGAGACTGGGTAGGATATGGAGTTGGCCGCCATTTTTAGGAAATGTGCTGGTAGCCCATTTGCTGCGAGGGTAGCGGGTTTCAGTTTTAAGAGGGGTTTCTTTATTGTAGAGGTTAGGATAGGTGAGAAGGTAAGGGGAGCAGAGTTGTTAGGGGCTGTAGGCATGGGTGTGTAGCTATTTTTGGCTAGTTGAGTGGATAGTGAGTTAATGGATTCGGTGAAATGTTGGTTGAATTTTGAGGCTATATCAGTAGTTGTATTTGTGGAGGTTGAGGTGGGAGTGTGTCTGGTGTTTTTTCCTTGTTTTAGGAGGGAGTTAATTGCATGTCAGAAATTTTGTGGGTTGTTGGAGTATTTGCTTTGGATATTTAGGTAGTAGTTTTGTTTATCAAGCTTAGTTTGCTGTTTAGCCTGGTTTCTAAGGTGTTGATAGTTTAGTTTAGAAAGACTAGTGTTGTCTTTCTTCCAGATTTTCCATGCCTTATCTTTGGTTTTTAATAGGGCTCTAGTGGACGTAGTAAGCCAAGGAGCTGAGTGGAGTTTCGCTCTTATGTTAGTTCTTATGGGGGCTTTTTAGTCAAGGACCTTAGTGAAAGTAGTATTAAAATAGTTCACTGCGAGGTCCAAGTTCAGGGTGTGTAGTGGTTCCCAGTTACATTTTTTTAATGCAGTGTTGAGATCTGGAGGGTTAACCTTGCGATCATTTCTGATTTGTCTAAAGACTGTAGGTTTGGGTATGTTAGTATGTCTGCGTAGGAGGAATGTTGGGAGGTGGTCACTAAGGCTGTCTGGTAGACACCCTGTTTGGTAGTTTTGTTCTGGGTAGTTCACGAATGTCCAATCTAATAAAGATTTTTTTTTGGGACTTCTTATCTACTCTAGTAGGTTCTAGAATAAGTTGAGAGAATCCATATAAGTTGATGTAGTTCGTGGGGTTTTTAGAGTTGCAGGCTAGCCAATCAGTGTTTAGGTCTCATAGTAGAATAGTCTCTTGTGGGAGGTTGTCTTTTACCCATTGTAGAATCTCCTCAGTTATAGGAGAGTTATTGCCTGGAGGGATATATGCACAGAGAGTATTGATACTCTTGTTATTGTTTAGTTGTAGCATAATTCCTTTGATTTCAGCAGTATCAAATTTCGGTAGAGGAGTTGGTAAAGGTTGTATAGTAAGTGTATTTTTATAAATAATTGCAACGCCCCCTCCCTTCTTTCCTATTCTATGTAGTCTAATGATGTTATATCCTGGAGGTAGAATTTCTTCGTTCTGTGTGCTGGGTTCTTGCCAGGTCTATGTTATGGTCAGTATGTCAAGGGAGTAGTGGGTTATGAATGTGTGTAAGTGAGTGACTTTATTTGATATACTGCAAGAGTTAAGGTTTATGATGAGTAGGTCTGTTGTGTGTTTGTTTGGTGGTATAATGTTGGTTGGTCCTGGATATGCATGAATGCCTCCAGAGGTAAGGAGGTATTTCTTTAATAATATATGATGTCTGATTGCTTGTAGTATATCTATGTGTAGCTTGTTTGATATTTTTCTAGTGAGAGATATTAAACAGTACTTGTGTATGAGTACTGTTTTGCTGTTATCAAAAAGAGAGGGGGATATAGTGAAGCTTATATACAAATGGCATATAATTATTTACAATATTCCAGCTAGCTGTGCTGATATATGTTACAAATACGCTGGCCTATTTCTCCTGGCATAGCTGGCAGTACCTACTATTGGCACACCTCCTTTCATGGGACCAAAAACATTCTGGAAAAAAATTCCTTTCCTACTTGTCTAGAAGGCATAGTTTGAATGGTCCACTGCTCTAAAAGAGATTGAAGGACCTCTGGGAAATGAGAAAGCTGTTCCTGAGAAGATTGAGGAATGCCCAAAAAAGGAGGAAGAATCTGAGATGATTCATAGCCAGTTTGGAAGGGACAGGGAAAGGCAGAGAGACAAGGGAACCTGGACAAGGCGAGGGGAAGCAAGCTGTCAAATAGAACCAAGCTTGTCCTGAAATGAAGGTTTCTGAGAAGCAGGAGTCTGAGTAGACTTAGCAGGAGGAACATGCCTAGAACCCTTCTAACTCTTAAGAAAAAGGCAAGATTGTCTATGGACCATGGCAAAATTAGAAGGATTGTTCCTCTAAAAATTTGGAATGGGAGAAAACTATGTTTCAGCTCCTGCAATACTTTGTCCTTATTCTAGAGGGACTTGAATAAGACAGCAACAG
The DNA here is from genome assembly GCF_019279795.1 of Protopterus annectens. NCBI lineage: Eukaryota > Metazoa > Chordata > Ceratodontiformes > Protopteridae > Protopterus > Protopterus annectens. The sequence goes on from NC_056739.1 coordinate 179,886,982, forward strand.
CACCAAGAAGACCTTTGTTATCCAAAGAAACTTCCAGAAGTTTGGCCTTGATGTCATCAGACAAAACTTGAAGTCAAAGCCAAGAATAAAGCCTTCTAGCTTAACTAAAGGCAGCAGCCCTGGAAAGAGGCCTCAGCTGCATAATGCCTGCATCTGACTGAATCATGGGAAACTTCAGAAGTGGACCCCAGCATGGAAAGGATGGAAGCCTTACCATCAGAGTTAGAAAGGTTGGAACTCACCTTAGAAACCTGAGAAAGGACAGCCAAAATGTACTTGGTCATATAAGTCTGGTAGTTAATGGCCCTAAAGGACAAGGTGGCAGCAGTGTAAACCTACCTGCCAAAACTTTCCATGGCACTATTATCCTTATCAGAAGGTAGAGTGGAGGACATCAAATTGAATGCCTTGTCAGAAGAGACTGACACAACAGAAGGGTCAACAGAAGGGCATTTATAAAGACATTCGAACTCCTCAGGTACCTTGTAGAACCTGTCTGACATTTTTGCTGCAGGAGTCTGAGAGTGAGGGGCTACAGAAGCTGCAGAAAAGATATCTAAAAGGGCATCCAGAACAGGAGGAACAGCAGATGACTTGGAAGACTCCATCTTTAAACACTCATAATACATTTTTGAATATCAGAGACATGGGAACAATCTCATTTTAAACAGTCCGTCATACTGGCAATTGTTTCCCAAATAAGTCTTTTGGATTAAGCACTTGGGCTTCAGACCAGTTGTTTTACATTAGGAAGGTTTGTGGCATGCACTGTGGTGGCAGGACAGGTAGCTTTCATCCTTCTAAGTTGGGAACTGCTGATTGGGAGCCCAGTGTCTGTTATTCTTAAAGTGTATTAGTTCTGGTTTAAGCACTTGGGCTTCAGGCCAGTTATTTTACATTAAGAAGGTTCGTGGTCTGCACTCTTGTGGGAGAAGAGGCTGGTGCCTGAATATTTGAACTGTATCTTACTGAAATTGGTACCTAGATCCAGGCCTGCTGAATCTAGCTTTATTTATATGCTTGATGTTTGTTTGCTTGTTATTTCCTTGGAATGCTAATTCCACTGTGGATCACTAGTGATATCTGCATTGCTTACTGTACTTATTTCCTTGTTTCACTTGAAAGAAAGTTACTGTTTGTCAATTTTGCATTTAAGTTACCTGTAACACATTGCACTTAAGTTACCTGGCACTTGCTCACTAAAAACAATTATATAAGTCAGCACTAAAAATTAAAAGCACTACACCCTCATTCCCCACTGGCCCTTGCTTTGAATTATTAAGGAATTCCCAATATTATTCTAGCATGTCCAAAGGTCAGTTGTCAATCTGCTCTCCGGTCCAGCTGGTGAATCTGGGAATCTTGAGGCAATGTTACAACTGCCTCATGCCCTCTCCTCCTCCCAACAAATTCCAACCCATGTGAGAGATGTAACCATATAGCCAAACTGGAGGCTAAGCTCTCTCAACTCAGTACTGGCATAATCAGTCAGGAGGAGAAGGAAACCACACTCACTACAATTCCAGTCTCACATAGACCTACCGCAAACCAAACACATAATCACACAAAAACATACTCGGAGGCTCTAAATAAAGATCTGCCTAAGCAGCAGAGACCTCCAAAGCAGACACAAAACAAAACTATCTCACAAAGCCAGTGTGCTGAACAGTCACAGCCCTTAAGACTAAAAAACACACCTGATACACTTGTAATAGGTGACTATCGTCAGGCACACAGGCTGAACAAGGAGAGGGTCACGGTGAGCAGCCTGTCAGGCTAGGATCCGCCACATAACACAAGCACTCAGGTCACTCCAAGGCAAGTACAAATATGACTCAGTCATTGTCCATGCTGGTGTGAATGACCTGACTACATGAAAAGAGACATAAAGGAGCTCTCTGAGCATGTAGCCCAGGTATGACCCTGACCTTGAGTAGCATCTTACCCTCGCCAAGAATGATGCCACAATATGAAGACAAGATGATCAATTTCAACAATTGCCTTAAGTACTGGTGTCATTCAAAGGGGATCCAATGCCTGTCAGCTTGGGATGACATGGGGACAGCTTGCACCTGTCACCCCTGGGCTGGATATTGGCAAAGGCTCTATAGTGCCTTTTTAGGCAAGGCTCAAAAGACAAACCCACCTCCATAGGTATCACAAGGGATAGGAAACTAAGAGTAATGCTACTCAACGCCAGAAGTCTAAACCTCAAGATGCAATCACTCCTTAGCATGGAGAACATCGATATCTGTGCAGTAACAGAAACCTGGTTCAGGGCTCCAGAGAGCACCCCAGCACTACCAGGTTATACCTCATACCATGCTTTCCCCAAAACTTGGATCAAACCACAAAAGGAGTATTCATCAAAGATACCCATACCTCCAGATTGGTTGGACACAGGCAAGCATCAGAGACTATCCATGTGCAACTAACAGTGGGTAAAACTGCCTTCCAGTTTATAGCCTGCTACAGACCACCCTCCCAAACCCAGGAACCCCACTCGGCCTTCCTGAGAACACTGGAAAATATGAAGGTCTCTCCAAACACCATTATATTGGGTGACTTCAACTACCCAAACATAGACTGGGAGGATTACTCTAGCTCCAACAACCTAGCCCAAAGATTCCTAGAATTTATAAACTCAAATGCTATGGAACAACTTGTTACCACTCCCACAAGAGGGGAAAACATACTGGACCTGATCATCACCAACATGGGGACTCTATGCTCCAGACCAGAAGTGTATCCCTCACTGGTAAGATCAGACCATAAACTAATCTCACTGGATATTCACATCCACCCCTGCCCAGAAAACCACAGTGAAAAACTTCTCTAAAGCAAATTTCACACTCCTCAAAACCGAGGTGGAATCCTTCAAAGCCCGCATTCTATGAACACCTTCAGGAATGCATGGATCAATCCCAAATAAAACCAAGACCCAATCCTCCAAAGGCAGACATCCTGTCTGGTGGATCCCAGCCATAAACAAACTATACAATAGAAGGAGGAAGCTACTAAATGATAGAGCATAATCCCAAAAGGGAAGGCATCACTGATCAGTATTAGCAAAAAACTACGGGCACTCATAAAATTGTCTAAGGCCAGCTTTGAGAGAAAAATTGCACAGGACACTAAGGATAATCACAAGGCTTTCTTTAGTTATGTTAGGAACCTGGGTGGTAATTCCCAGATATGCTCAGAATTAGTCCAAAATGACAAAAATACACTGAACCCACCGACATTGCCAACATCCTAGCTGACAGGTTCAGACCAAAAGGGCAAATATCTATCCCAGCAGAGTGCTGCCCCTGACATCTCAGATGCTCAGGTAAAAGCAAAAACACAGCATCAATGGGACCAGATGGTGTCCCATGAACTCCAAGAAGAGCTAAACCCAAACATAAAACTACTGTTCAGTCTCAGCCTTACTACAGGATATGTGCCCAAAGAGTGACAGCAACAGTGGTCCCTCTCCATAAAGGTGATGCCTCAACAGATCCTGGAAACATAAGTCTGACTAGCTTGGTCTGCAAAGCTATGGAAAGGATCATCATGGACCTCATAAATAAAGATATTGGGGACCTACAGGCACTGGATCGATCCTGCCTCTTAAACCTGGTTGATTTCTTTGAAACAGTCACCAAGGCCATTGACGAGGGAAGGTGGTCCACACAGCCTACCTGGACCTGCCTTCAATGGCATTATAGATAAGCTCACCGGCTTAAATATAAACCCCTATGTCACTAGATGGATTGCAGACTGGCTCAAGGACAGAACCCATATGGTTAGAATTGCTGGAGCCATGTCAGACTCCAAACCAGTTACAAGTGGTGTCCCACAAGGCTCAGTCCTGGGACCTCTCTTGTTCAGTATATAAGGACTGGCTGACCACTCTCCAGCCGACACAAGCATCCTCCAAAAGGGCCTCATAGAAACAGACAACTGGTGCCAGAGCCATGGCCTCAAGCTAAATGCCAAAAGTGTATAGTCATCCTTTGGCAAAAAAATTACCACATAGGTGGTAATCCATTAAGTACAGGAGAAGTAATTAGGGACCTGGGGACCCAAGTTGATAGCAATCTCTCATTTGACAACCACGTGGCCAAAGTGGTTAGAAAAACATTTTATATAGCCCACCTAATCATGAAGGGATTCACATCTAGATCAGGGGAGGTCATCGTGCCTCTTTACTCATCCCTCATCAGGCCCATAATTGAGTACAATGCCCCTTTTGGGATGTACCTTTCCAGACACCTGCAGCAACTGGAAAGGCCCCAAAAATACCTCACCAAGAGGATCAAAGGGCTCAAACAGATGCCATATGTTAAAGAAACTCCAGCTCTACTCAGTGGCATACTGCCTGTTCAGAGGCTATCAGTGCCTGACATATAAAGCCATGTCCAACCCGGAATTAATAGACATGCTGCACCTCAGAAAATCCAAATCCCATCAAGCTACGCGCTCAAGAGACTTGAACCTCAGCACTGAAATAAATAGGACATGCTGGAGGGACAGATTCATAACCCAGAGGCTCCCTTCACTCTGGAATAAAATCCCAGTCCAGGTTAGGCAGAGTCCCTCATTGACTCTATTCAAGAGGAATCTTGATGAGTGGATGGGAGATCGTATCACTTCTGTGTCACTGTTAGACAGAGGCACAGTATACTAACCTCGAAAAGGGCATAGCAAAATAAATTTAAAATGGGCCAAACACATTCTGGCTAGGCTTATAAATGCCCTAGGGCAGATAGCCTAGTATGAACCTATGAACCTATGAACCTATGAGAGCTCTTCCAAAGGGTAATTTTGTCTTAAGGAGTCATTCTCCCCTGAATGGTAGCCCAAGGGGAAAGGATCTAAGAAAAATAAACTAAGGATTCTTTCCCAGACTCCAGATCCCCATCTGAGGAATCCAATTCCCTAGGTCTCTTGACTGGAATGGAAGGTGGGGGGCATGAATAAAGATCCTTTGAGGTGACTTCAAAGCCATCAAAGCATTAAATAAACCCTGAACGAAATCCTGCCTTTCACACTGGGGATCTTTCACAACAGGGGAAATATGCTTAGTTTTTGTTTCTTTTTTTTGTGGGACCTCCACTCAAAACACCCTTGGAGGGTCAGACCCCTGACATGACTCTATAATAGTTGTAGGAATTTCTTCCATTACTAAGATCTGAAGAATTACCCTCAGTCTTTCAGATATTATCTGGCAAGGTCCCCTCCTCAACATCAGGAACAGATGTTTGAAGAGTCTCTGAGGATGTAAGAGAAGCCAGATCCATTCCGGCCTCTGACAGGGTCACGTGAAAGGAATTCAAAGCAAGAACAAGATGGTATTTAGGATTTCCACTAACCTCAAGGGAGACATCCAGGGGAGTCTGGACAGCAGCCAGATTAGGACTGACATTTTTGGCCTTTTCTTGGCAGACAGCTGGGAGGAGTCTAGCACAGCACCCTGAGCCAAAATTTAAGATGCTAGTTCTCCTGGTATATGGGTAAAGAAGAAAAGTGACTACACAGAGTCTTAGGCACAAAGGCCTGACAGATAGAGCACTGCATATAATCATGAGAAGCACCCAAACAGAAAAGACACTGTTCTTGACAGTCTTTATGGGGAGTCTGCCTCCCACACTAACATTTTCCCTTTCTGGATGATATGAATACAGTAATCAACAATAAGAAAAGGAAGAGAAGAAACCCCAATGGGGCACTTATCTAAAAAAAATGGTTTGGCAACCAGCACAGTGAAGGATATTCAGACTGACATTCAATAATGGCATTTGGGCTGGTGGTAAAGAAGTTCTGAGTATCCGCATCTGTATGTCACCTTTATGCACTACGTCATGCGCGGGGAGCATATGTGTGACGTAAGTTCACTGAAAGAGCTGTAGGCTTTGGTATACCATCCAGACATTGGGCTATCCTTGGCAGGAGATCCCTTAGATAAAAAATACTTTAAAAGAGATATGGAAGGATATCACGCTGTGTATTGGACATGGAACTTCCAGGGATACTTTTGAGTACACTACAAGATGCTGCTTTAGGCTTATAGTCTTCCTTTCATCTTTTAGGTGAGCAAAGAAAGGAGTAAATCACTTTTAAAAACCTGCCACTGTAATTCTGCTTAACAGGTACACAGACTTAACTGTTGTTGCTGTTTACGCTACAAGACTACAAATAATGCCCCTCTGATAGACTTTATTACACAGTACTTTTAAGAGTCTGCTTGTCTGAAATGGGTCAGCTGTGTCCTATTACTTCTGCTGTCGAACTCCTCATCATGACAACGACATGTCTACAAACTTTATTTGATGTAGAATCTAATTTTACTGTCTCGAAATGCAAACAAAGGTGTCAGGAATACAGTTTTCGAAAGTGGAAAGATCATGCATTTAAAGGTATGACCTCTTTGCAGCTGTTCTGATCACGTTTCATGTGTGCATGCTTTATACAAGGTTAATGCAGGCAATTTAGAACACTTTACAGTAAAGCCGACAGCAAGTCTGATCCCATAAGGCCAGATGGCATGAGGTGAGATGAAATTGAGAGGGGATAGTAGGTAAGTCTTCCAACTTTCTTTGCAGGGGTATGACATGAAGAGCTCCATTACTCCTCTACTAAAACCGGCATAATGACTGGTGCTAGCATTTCAAGACAGAGCTTGCATATAATAACATAAGGCTTTGATAAAGTACATCAGAAGGCTCAAAACAGAAGAACCTTCTTGCATTCACAGTAACACACCAAGTACAAGCTCTATTGTTTCTAAGAAGATTTCTCTGTAATGACAAAGCTATAATATTTTAATTTGCTCTGTGTCCACAGGCAGCTTTTACATTTGATAGAAGCAATACTGTGCCATGTTAGAATCATAGCAGTTAGTGTGTGTTTTATATAACAGGCTCCTTGTAGAACTTTTCAGATTATCAGTTTCCCAGTCTTTATGCCAACTGCATACTACAGGAGTGAATACATTTCATCACTCACCATTTAATATCAGAAGGACATAACATAAGATAACATAAGACCACTGCACAAATGCAGCCTGTACATTTACATGTTAAGAGCAATAAAATGCAAACATGAAAATAATTAGGGAAATATCATAAAATGATGTCAATATCAGTGTTCCTGGATGCATCTTAAATAGCATGATGCATGATACATGATTTAGCCACCCTGCTAACGATACTGCTCAGTCTGAACATCCATACAGGATTGGTACTAAGCAAACTGAGAGCAGCTACAGTCATTCCCCTGCATAAGGAAGGACCTTCCACTAAGTCTGACCAGCCTTGCATGCAAAGCCATGGAAAGACTTATCATGGAATTAATCAATCAAGACACAGGGAACCTATAAACACTGAACCTGTCTCAGTTTGGATTCAAGGGCAGGTTATGCTTACTTGACCTAGTGGATTTTTTTGAAAAAGTCACTAAAACATTACATAAAGGCAAAATGGTTTACACCATATACCTCGACCTAGCCAAAACATTTGACTCAATTCCCTACTCAGGCATAGTAGAAAAGCTAAATAAACTAGGAATAAACAACCATGTCACTCATTTGATTGCAATCTGGCTTCTAGATAGGATGCAGATAATCAAAATAGGGGAAGTTACCTCCACAAAAAGACCAGTCACCAGTGAGTCCCCCAGGATTCTATGCTGGGATCTCTCCTGTCTGGCATCTAGTTTTCTGAAGTAAAAGCCAATACCAAAGGGCTCTGGGTGATTAAGTTTGATGATGACTGCAAGTTGGTGGCAGTCATTGAATCCACAAGTGACTTACTCATCCTCCATGAAGGCTTATCCCAAATAAATAACTGGTGCCAAAGTCAAGGACTGAAACTAAATGTCAAAAAATGCATTACTGTATCCTTTGGGAAGTCATCTACCCCACTGACAGTATACCCTTAAGAGCTGACCCAGTTGACTGGAATTTAGGAATTTATGTGGGCAGTGACCTAACATTTGACCATTATGTGTCTATTGTTGTAAGAAAGTCTTATATTGCAGAGCTTATAAACAATGGGACTGCGTCTATATCTAGGAATGTCATTGTTTCCCGTAACTCAGCCCTCATCAGACCAGTTATTGAGTATAATTCTTCCTTTGGCATGTACCTGTCCAGGCACATGCAGCAATGGGAACACCACAGAGGTACCTCACATAAAGGATACAAGGCCTAAGCAACATGTCCTACATGGACAGACTCAAAGCACTATCACTATACTCTGTATCATACAGACTGCTAAGAGGTGACCTGTGTCTTGCATACAAGGCATCATAGCTCTCAACCTTCTATCTCCAGAATGTGGAACATTGCCTCACATAATGTGGAACAAATGGGCAAAATGTGGAAGACATAATAACAGCTTACTAATAACTTCAACTCTGAATTTTGTTTGATTATTAAAATGTTACTTTATACTTATTAAGCATTCTTTTGATGAATTAATATGACTCAGTACTATTTCCCATAGATATTAGTGACAAATATTCTTATCAATGAATGGGTGACAGACCCATGCAATGTGGAACAATGAGGAACGTGGACATTTTAAGGCTCAAAATGAGGAACATTCCTCATAATAAGGTACACTTGAGAGGCATTACTGATGGATTTACTGCACATCATCAAGTCAAAATTCATCAGAAATACTCACTCTAGGGATCTAATACTCTTCTGCAACATCAACAGAACAGTTTGGAGGGGCAAGTATGTCTCGCATAGTTTATCGCTGCTCTGGAACAGACGCTGCATCTACATAAAACAAAGTTCATCCGTGTCCATATTCAAGTACAACTTAGATCTATGGATGAGAAACAGAAAAGTTACCTTAGGATTGCCCCCTGTTCTACTAATGGACAGAGGCAGCTCCTAAATGTTTTATCCAATGTATGGGTCCCCCAGTATTATCTATGGTATGGCCCAGTTAATAAATAATTATCTACCATGGGATGGGTAAAGTCAATCTATATCCAAATGGGAGGGGTTAATTAGAGCACAGAAAGGGAAACTGGCTAAGCTTAAAGTGGCCTGCAAGGGCAGCTAGCCTAGTACTCACCTATGAACCTGTGAGCCTATGAAAAAGGACGCAAGTTAGGGACACTATTTAAAGATTGGCACTTCTGCTGTATTAAAAACCTTAGTGAACCAGTAGAGAGGATTTAGTAATTCAGCATTGTCAAGAATGTACATTGGAATGTTAATTTCTTACTGACTCGCCCTTTTACTGTGAATTATAAATATACTTCAGATAGGTACCTCCATGCATGAAGACAATATGTCCACAAATGATGTGTACCCAGACATGGAGATATGCGGGTAGCCACTAGTTAACATATGTGTACTTCCATGGCAATGTGAAAGGTCCACTAGAAACGGGATCACTACTATATCCCGAATGTTCAAAGTACAGACGCCCAAAATCGCGAGACGGAAGTACCAAAAGTGCAAATTACCTAACATAGTAAATCCCGAAAGCTATCTCGAAATGAAGAACCTATCAGTGTGTTTTAAAGTAGCGTATAAAAGGTATAGTATACCTTGCATATGGTGTACGGCAATGAATGAGGATACCATGTTTGACAACAGCTATAGTGCACCTGGAGATATTGGCAAACTCTACACTTGAGTTCAGTCTCAGCAAATGAAGGATTTATTGGTTATTGAAGGATATGTATATCACCTAGAGAAGAAAACGTATCCCCGGCGTTACTGGTGCTGTAAGCTGAAACGTAGCGAAAGGTGTAAAGGTAGAACGGTAACGTTGTATTTATCAGAGGGTGGACAGTTGTTAAAGAGTACGCCGCACAATCACTGTGGAGATCCGTTTGAAGTAGAGAAATATAAACTCTGCGGTACACTAAAGCAGAAAGCAAGTATATCTAGAGATGCGCCTTGCATGTTACTGGAAGATGCTATGGCATCAACATCTTTAGAATGTGTGGCAAGTGTACCGAACAAAAAAGCGCTTTTACAACAAATTAGACGAGTAAGAAATAAGTTGGGAACGATCTGTACATGCCTACTTTGACATTAGAAGATTTAGATCTCACCATGTTTCCCTTTCAGTGTGGTAGTTTTGTTGAGAAACGCTTGGTAGATGAAACGTCTCGCAACACTGTTGTAGTGTTTAGCACTGTTACTGATTTACGTGATTTAAGCGTAGCAAGTATATGGCTAATGGATGGAACGTATTTTTGTAAAGGTGCGCTTTGCAGACAATTATACAGTATTCATGGCATAGTCAAATATGCTGGCTTCAGTAAGTCTGTGCCGTTGCTCTATTGTTTAATGTCGAAAAAGTCATTAAGGGCATACAATATGATGTGGCACTGCGTACTTCACTTATTCTCTGTACATAACTTAGAATTAACTCTACAGTAAATCCTATGTGATTTTGAAGTGGCTGCTTTAAAAAGCATTACATTGAACTTTTCAGATGTTATATCAAAGGGTTGCTTGTTTCACTTCGGACGTAACGTTTGGAGAAAAGTGCAGCAACTTGGGCTGGGCTCACTTTACAATTCAAACCATTCATTTCAATTGGCGGTGAAGTGTTTAGTTGGACTAGCATTCCTGCCTGAAATAGAGGTCATACCAACATTTAATGCCTTAAAAGAGATATTTCCAGAAGAGGGAAAGGAAATTGTACGTTACTTTTCTGATTGGTACGTGTTTGGCAAAATTAGAAAATGTGCTACTCGATCAAGTACTGTAACACGTTTTCCACCTCTGTTTCCTATCAAATTTTGGAATGTGTACGAGCTAAATAAGCTATTCCTTCCACGTACACAGAACTCGGTGGAAGCTTGGCATCGCCGATTGAAGTGTTTAATTGGAAGTAAAACAAGTGATTTGTCGGTACTAATGAGTGCTTTGGCAAAGGAGCAAAACCGAGTTGATGGATTACGTGAACGTTTGTTAGCAGGTTGTCCTTGCTCTCCTAAACGAAGGAAATTGGTTCAGCGGCATAGCCAATTTCAGCGTGTTCTGGATAATGAAAATGGGTACTCATCTATAGAATTCGTAAGAGCCATAGCTCGTTTGTTAAAGATGTGAGACATGCACTTTGTCGTACCTTCATACACTAGCTGGTGTATCGGTTGATAAGGGCTGAGTAATATTTTTCGTGTATATTCAATATTTGGTGCAAGGAGTTGTGGAAGGTATTTCTTGATATTTATACATGTGAAGAGGTGTTATATAGCTTTGCGTGTGCTATTTTATGGTTAAGGGTCTTTTCAATTTAAATGTTTCACAGGGTGTCTTACACTATGGCTGATGTCAGAGGTGTTTCATTCGGTATTTTGGTCTTTCGTGAGTTTGTAGTTCGGTATGCAGTAATTTCGGTAATCTGCACTTTCGGTACTTCTGTCTCGTGATTTTGGGCGTCGGTACTTTGAATATTCGGGATATAGTAGTGATCCCCTAGAAACATATAGCTAAGCATAGAGGTGTGTCTGGGCCATTAGGAACAGATACATATCTATGTGTGAGCATGTAAAGGGGTCCAACAGTAAAATGTAACTGTGCACAGACATCTGCAGGAACTATCAGTAACATACATTGAACACTGGAAACCAGATAATGTCTCAAAATGGTTCTCTCTCAAAGTCCTAAAAGATGTTTGTTGTACATAAATATTTATTAATCTCAGGTAAAAATATAAGCACTTTCATCTGAAACACAGACTTTATCAAGACTGTTTAACTTGTGCAAAATAGCATATTTAAACAGTCAGCTTGCAAAGTCATGTGATAACTAAAAAACAATCCAAAATAAATATAAATAAATTAAAAATACTCTCCCACTTAATTAACACTTTAAAACACTGTCATTTGACAAAAAAATAACTTAAAGAATAATTGAACAGTCTCAAATTGAACAGATCTCAATTTTAAAATTGGTGTTATAAACCCAGGATGTTTAGTAGTGTTAAGTTCTAATTGCCAGATCAGTTACTCCTTTTTTAACTTATCTTTCCATATATATACAAAAACTTTTTAAAGTTATTACATACCTTAGAATGTATATATAAAGCATTATTCACAGTCTTTTTTTAAAGTTATTACATACCTTAGAATGTTTATATAAAGCGTTATTCACATTCTTTTTTTTAAAGTTATTACATACCTTGGAATGTTTATATAAAATCTTATTCAAGTTCTTTTTCTTAATATCCAAGCAAAACTTGTAAATTCTCTCTCTTAACAAGAACTTGGATTTACCTGCATAAAAGTCATCTCCGGACATACACTGAGCTAGGTATACCATGGGTTTATATCATATTATCAAAATTCCAAAACATCGAACACCATAAGCTCGAACTTGGAATCTCGAAATATGATATCATCAAAAGCTCAGAACAGCAAGTTTTTCCCTGGGAAAAAAATTTGCTGTTCAAAGAAACACACACACACAACACAAGCACACCAAAAAAATAGCAATCCACACACATACACTTAAAATCTTACGTCTAACCCTACACTAAACTGTACATGAATGGTCCACTGCTCTAAATTTTGAAGGACCTCTGCGAAATGAGAATGAGAATGTTTTACTATTCATGCACATTTACATGTTTCTCTTTTTCTTAATGTATATGTTTTTAAATCACATCTTTTTATGTGCAAGTAAGACACTGTGCTTTTAAATATGAGTCAGGAAGTGATGTCATGCTTTAAAAGTATTTAACCAGCAGTCCTTTTTTTTTGTAATTGTCCGATGAAGTTCTTTGTAAATACTTTTTGGAACAAATGCGCTTGCAGTTTGAAAAATAAATCCAGCACCTGGTTGTGAAGGCTTGAGCTTTTTTGTGTACTTCTTGGTTTCGTTTGGTTTTGTGAAACATTCACTATTCGAAATATAATATATGTACTCAATTTGCATAAAGAGAAAAAAAAAAAGAAAAGAAAAGAAAGAGGAGGAGGAAGTGGGGAGGGAGTTAGTACACTTCTCTAAAGAGTGCACCATTACAGACAGGATATGGTCTGTAACTTATAAAGCACGCAGTTAAGTATGTGAGGCATGAGATTTGCGGAGTTGTGTTAGCATAGTTTTGTATTATCTGTCCAGGTAGGTATGCACACATTTGAAAATGGGCATGCAAGCAAACAGAGGGTGAGACGGCATCTATTGTTAGGTTTCTTCTCTGTAGAAGGTGCCAAGTCATGTGACATGCTCTGTAGTCAAACTGTTGTATTCATATGCTTTTTTAGAAACTGCTTGAACTGAAGTTTGATAACTGGGTCATCAGTGAGTTCAACTAGATCTTGAGAAAGTAATTGCTATAGTTTTGGGGGAAGGACTAAAAAAATACTATCTATCCACTTACATTAACCAAAATCCTAACCCTAAGGTCCGTCACTATCGTGCACTCACCTGACCTACACCCTAACCCTAACTCACCTACCCCACCCTAACCCTAAAGTCTGTCACTATCGCACACTCACCTCACCCGCACCCTAACCCTAACTTACCTAACCTGCGCCCTAACCCTAATGTCCGCACAATCGCACACCTATCTGAACCCGACCCGTAACTTTCCACCACAGTGCTGAAAATAGCAAAGTCACAGAAACGGCCAACTGAATTCTTTCCCTAGGAAAAAATTCTGTGTTCTGCAGATTCGCTATTTTCAGCTTTCGCCGTTTTGGGTCCGATATTAGAACATTCAATGTTTTCAAACTTTGATGTTCTAATATAGACCCATGCACCATGGCTTTGGCTCTATAATTAAATGGGTCTGGATAAGTGGAAACTCTATTAAATGATGCCACAATTGTACTTTTGACATACAAAATGTATCAATGCTGTTGGCACATACCACACTTGGACATCTTACCTAATTTAAAATTGCAGTTTAACTTAGATCACGCAACATATATTTTTTAAACATTTACCTCTTCAAAATATGCAGTTTGGAACATAATCTGTTTTCTTAATTAAGCTGTCCATTGTTAATTTGTGCTAGTTGTTGTCCTTCATCATACCGGTATTATATGCATCATTACTGAAGTGGGACACAAAAGCTAAGCTTTGATCCTCAGTTTCACTGTTACAAAAAAATGCATATTCACTCCCTTTAAAGATAGGTTGGTAGGTGGTGTTCCAGCCTTCACAACACTTCACAAGCAATTGCTTCCCCTAAATATATAGAATAACCTATGTTAAAAATCATGTTTTTTAAAACATTTAATTACGCCATGGACAATATGATCCAAAGAAATGATGCAAGATAACCTGATCATTTGTCTTTTAATTAACCTTCAATTTTGATGGTGCTGGTGACAGTTTTCCCATTGTAAGTGTGCATTAAAAAATGTGGGTTTATGAAATATAGTAGAGTGATATCTGTGGGTACTCAAATCTTTCCATAACTTACGTTCACATAAGTAAGGTTTAAAAAAATCTGTAGTCATATTAACATCTTCAAAAAAATAGGTCCAACTCAACATCAGTAACCATACAACATAAACAGGCCATTATGGTAAGTCAAATATAATAGGGTCTTATTGTATAGTGAGGTTATAAAAACATGCCATATTGGCTGTTTGCCTATTTTAAGCAAGAATGCTATATCTTCAACTTGGAGCAACCTCAAAAAAGTGAGGATATGGTAACAAAACCCTCAACACGGGGATACAGAGTGACATGTCCCCCCACCCCAAAGTTCTTATTCATGTTTTAGCATATTTGCACAGAAGCCTGTGCACCTCAAGCTCACAGGTTTAGCTATATGTACTCAAGGCAGTGAGCTCCATGCATAAACGTAAAGCCACTGTGCTTAAAGCTCACGACTTTCAATCAAATATAACAGACCTTACATAAAATAAATTAAAATAAGTATCTTCTGTTTGGTGATGCGATTGGGCTACTAGGTATCATATCTGCTCCTACATATGGGGGTGTGAGCAAGATGCATAGCCACATACAAATAAGTAAGGGCCCCACTAGTAATGTATACATATTCACCTATGGACCTATGAGGGCCCCACTAGTAATGTATACATATTCACTTATGGACCTATGAGGGCCCCACTAGTAATGTATACATATTCACTTATGGACCTATGAGGGCCCCACTAGTAATGTATACATATTCACCTATGGACCTATGAGGACCCCACTAGTAATGTATACATATTCACCTATGGACCTATGAGGGCCCCACTAGTAATGTATATATATTTACTTATGGACCTATGAGGGCCCCACTAGTAATGTATACATATTCACTTATGGACCTATGAGGGCCCCGCTAGTAATGTACACATATTCACCTATGGACCTATGAGGACCCCACTAGTAATGTATACATATTCACCTATGGACCTGTGAGGGTCCCACTAGTAATGGTTACATATTTACCTATGGATCTATGATGGCCCCATTAGTAATGTATACATATTCAGCTATGCATCTATGAGGGATGCACTATAAAAAGACATGCAATCATTCCTGAATATATGTTTGCGCACATAGCAACATAGGAAAAGCCATAGATGGGGATATGAGTGGGTCTAATAGGTAACACCCACATATCTAGATAGATAGACAGGTACACCCATGTACGGGCATGTGAAGACAGCTACTAAGTAACATGTTTACACTCATGTATTGTCATATGAGGTGGTCTACTAGGTAACATATACACATTCATTCACTGAATTGTTAAGGGGCCACTAGGTAACACGTACACATGCAAACACACACGTGCGTGCACACACACACATACACACACACACACACACACACACACACACACACACACACACACACACACACACACACACAATTATAAAATAAAATAAAAAAAACTTAAGATAAATAATTTTACACTGGTAAAAAAAAAATCTATAAATATAAATCCACAAAAATAATACTGATAATAATGCCAACAGTCCATTCTCCTCACAAATAACCCCCTGCAATGTAGGACTCAGCTCACCCCGGGCATGCATTAGTTCCACAATAACACATACCCTGTTGGACACTATTCCTTGCATAACAGCTAATATGGTCAATGCACATTACTTTTAATTCTTTAAAATAAGGTCATTTTTCTCGGATTGTATGGATTTGCATTTTTTTCTTCTTTAATGATTTTTTCCATAGCTACTACCATTTTAAAATTAGCAATGTATCAGGTCTCCTATAAAAATCTATGTGGACAAAATTCTCGAACTATATGCAAAAAGAATATCATTGCCATGTAAATGAGATGCAATGTTTTCTTTACAGTTTTTATACTTTAAGAATTTGTACATGTTTGTTTGCCTTGCTATTTTTTACCTTCACAGGAAGGGCTCATGGAACATGTTGTTTAAGCAGTTATTTATTTATTTATTTTTTCCATATGATTTGTTTCCCTTTCATAAAGTGTTCCTTCATCCAGCCCCTGCAATGGCCACTCTGCCTACACTAACCTGAGTTTTCCCCTACAGTAAGTGACAGTCAAAGGGCACGCTAGGTACATAGCTCATACAATGAGGGAAATGTACGCACATGCTCTAACAATGCTTAAGGTATCCTGGCTCCTAAACTGGCATACAGTGGGCTTTTCAGAGAGTCACTGCTTACTTCCATGAGCCCTATTCTCTTCACAGAACTAGAGACACAGCTGCAATTCACCAAGGCATTTGTTAGCCAAGACCCTCACACTGAAGGTTTCCAACTGTCTAACCCTACCATCCACCCCCACCCCCTCCATCTGGGTAAAATGAGCAGGTTGAAAGCCTCAGATACCTCCCCCAGTCCTATCTGACACTCTTTTGCAATAAAAATATTTGACTGCACCTCTCCTACAAAAACTCAGTAACTTACAAATGTATTTACTTGTCTCAGAATATTAAACAAAGACATTTATGCTGTGAATAGCAACACTGTGCCTACTTTGACCTTCAAACTGAGAATGTGTAGAAAGACCATGATAGCACTCACTGTAGTTATATTTTATTAGTAAAGAACAAAGCTGCTTTTGTTATTCTTTCAGGTTAAATTCATTGATCCTGTACTCAGCATTATTCTCCCATGTCCCCTGCAGTGAGGCCTTGATGGTGAAGCTAACAGAATGCTGAAGGGGGATTCCTATACACTGGTGTAATGCTTGATAAAATTAGAACTTCAGTGACACATTCATGTTTGCAAGGCAAGAGCATTCTGACTGACAATTTATTTATCTAAGCTTACATAACCCACTTAGGCAAAACTGAGGAAACTGTGAAACTTATTCCTGGAATATAATGGCACAAATGTTAAAATTATTCAGTCCAGTAATCTGACTGTTTTAGTAATTGTATTTTATGAATGCTGTAAGGAAACCCATTTTTTAAATGTATTTACTGTTGTTAACTGGGTTACAGTACTGATCTCAGTGGACCATTTTCGGGCTCAACCTGGTATATAATAAAGCGCACAAAAAAAAAAAAAAAAAAACAGTTAAGGAATTTAGAACAATAAAAACACATACAAAGTCAAACATGAAATGCATAAACAAAAGTTAACAGGCAATGATTAAAAGCAGATAGGTATACAGAATGCATAATGACTGAACCGTAAACAGTAATGTGACTTGTTTTACATATGGAACATAAATATTTTATATACACAGCGAGCATCGAGGTATACGGTGGTAGATAGATTGGTTGCATGTTTTATAGAAAAGTATGAAATCAGGGTAAGGGAGCAGGTTTGTTCTTGTAGCGTCTGCACTTTACTTGGTTAAAAAAAAGATGAACTTTTAGTTCTGTCCTGAAAGTATGTAAGGACAGTGTGTCAGTTATGTCACTACGGATGGCTGATTGAAATATGCGCCGTCAGTTTCTCATTCCAGTGAAAGAGTTGAAAGACTTTGTCTTTCTGTGGGCCTTTGTCAAAAAATGAGAATCACTGCAGGTTTTTAGCTAAACTGCATCTGAATAATATGGTGCCTAGGAGGAGGCTAATTCTTTGTGGATGGGTGGCTATTTGGTTTGGATGAGCATGTGGCATTTCTTTTCTGTCCTGGATGAGAGAATCATAAAACAAGCAGATGTTACTGGTGCTGGGCTGAAGCAGGGATAGGTTTCTTTCTGTATTGGTAGTAATTACAAGTATAATATATGGGTCACATTTAATATCAAATCGACGGGTCACATTTAATATCAACATTAATGAAATTACATATTAAATGATGTGTGTGTGCACACACGTGCATGGGTACAGCTCAGGCTAATGGGAAATTTTGAACAGTTTATAGTTCTACAGTGAATTAGACATTGCATATATAAATACAGAGTATAAACAAATCAAAGTTTCTACAGAAGTGTACCAAGTAAGAAACAATTTAGCATGCATACTTGGTAGTTATACAAATCTCTGAAAATTAATAGTCATTTATATTTTATTAATTTGTTTACTTGTTTACCAGAATGGAACACTGATTACAAGTGACCCTTTGCAGGCCATGCCTGGATTACAAGAACAGTAACAGAAAATTGTATATCAGTGTAGTAGTCGATACATACAATAAATGAGTACAGAAAACTGCATTTAGGTAGAGGTTAACATATGTGATTCATTCAAACAAACATTCACTATTAGGTGCTGGATTTATTTTTCCAACTGCAAGAAAACGCTTTCGTTCCAAAAAGTATTTACAAGGAATTTCATCAGACAATTACAAAAAAATGACTGCTGGTTAAATACTTTAAAGCATGACATCCCTTCCTGACTCATATTTAAAAGCACAGTGTCTTACTTACACATAAAAAGATGTGATTTAAAAATATATACATTAAGAAAAAGTGAAACATGTAACTGTGCATAAATAGTAAAACATAAACCCTGACATTAAAAACTATGAAGTATTTTAAAAAACAAACATTTTTTTGTCTGTTTGTTTGAACAACTTTATATCCAAAAAGAAGGGGTAGCAATGGGGTCTGCTTGTCGTGGCATGTACGCAAATATCATCATGCTAGAATGGGAGAAAAGATTTTTAATGCCATCTTATTATTTCCTATTCTGCCACTTATATACCCACTTCCTGGATGATATTTTATTTCTCTAGAGCGGACCTGAACAAAGCATAGAACCATTAGTTCAATATTTTAACAACACAACTCTGTGTCCGAATCCAGACCAGTAATGAGCGGTGTGCCTCAGGGGTCTGTCCTGGGGTCCCTCCTGTTTGGCATATACTTCTCAGAAGTACAGGCAAGCACTGAAGGGCTGTGGCTGACCAAGTTTGTGGACGACTGCAAACTGGGTGCTATAGTAGAGTCTCCGGCCAACATGGATATCCTCCAGAAGGGCCTTAATGAGACTGATGCATGGTGTCAAAGCATTGGTCTCAAGCTAAATGCTAAAAATGCGTAGTAATCCCCTTTGGAAAAAACAGAGTACCCGCAAACTACCACATAGGAGGTAACCCCCTGACATCTGAAGAAGTAATAAGGGATCTAGGGACCCAAGTAGATGGTCAGCTTTCCTTTGATAACCATGTTGCCAAGGTGGTTAGAAAATCCTTCTATGTGACCCATCTGATCACAAAAGGGTTCACATCAAGATCTAAGGATGTAGTGGTGCCCCTCTACTCTTCCCTCATCAGACCCATTATTGAGTACAATGCACCAATTGGAATGTACCTGGTTAGGCATCTCCAGCAGCTGGAGAGACCACAGAGGTACCTCACTAAGAGGATTACTGGCCTCAAACAGTTGCCCTATGCAGCACGATTGAAAAAACTAAGGCTTTTCTCTGTTGCATACCGCCTTCTCAGAGGCGATCTCTGTCTAACATACAGAGCCATGTCCAACCCAGAACTGTTGAACATGCTCCATCTTAGCAAAACAAAATCTACTCGAACTACATGCTCTAGGGATATAAACCTCAGCACAACAATGAATAGAACATGCTGGAGAGATAGATTCCCTTTGCAAAGACTTCCCTTGCTATGGAACAAGGTCCCGATCTACATAAGACAGAGCCCCTCACTATCACTCTTCAAGAGGAACATTGACGAGTGGATGGGTAACAGAAAGTTCACACCAGGGACCATACCAACAGCTCTACTAGATAGGGGCCAAGGGTACTAGCTGCAAGATCTAGGGCCTAGGGAACTAACCAAATGTGCGGTTAATACCACACAATGTGGCTGGGCTAATATATGCCTTCGGGCAGATAGCCCAGTACCTACCTATGAACCTACGAACCTATAACTCCTTTTTTTTTAATTTACACACACTATAAATGAGGTAGAAATTGCTTATTTGGATGTGTTGCTAAAGAAAGACACTGAGAACAATAAGTATGTGCTTGAGATTTTTCGAAAAGCAACTTATTCTAATAATTTTTTGCATTTCATGAGCTGCCATCCGTTTCCACAAAAAAAAAAGGTGTTCTAAAAGGTCAATTTGTTAGAGCAGCCCGAATGGTCACTCAGTATGAAAGATTTATTTATGAATGCCCTAATGTTCGAGACATGTTTTTCAGAAGGGGTTATCCCCATTCCAGGGTTGAAAATATCATGAATGAGGTTATCAAGAAAAGGGAAAATGGCTATTTCATTCCTTTATTGAAACCTAATGACAATATGTCTGTTAACGGTATTACTGACATCAGCAGATGAAGAGGTACATATTGCCAATACTTCTGTAGATACCCATCAAGTAGTAAGTGTTAATACTAATAATAATAAGAATAATTATAAATCATGTTTTATCACAACTTTTTCTACTGCTGCATATTATATAAAATCTATTTTAGAAAAGAATTTGCCACTTTTGATAGGTGACATTAATATAAGAGAAATAATTGGAGAAAAGCCAGTCTGTGCTTTTTGAAAAGGCAACAACATCAAATCTTTATTAGAACACCAGGGTAAAGCAAATAAGGGTGGTTACATGTATAAATGTGGATCATGTAAATTCTGTCCCTATATATTGGAAGTCAATGGGGTGCCTTCTGTGCGAAGTCTGCATGTCCTCCCTATGGTCGCGTGGGTTTCCTCCAGGTGCTCCGGTTTCCTCCCACATCCCAAAGACATGCTGTAGGTGGATAGGACACTCCAAATTGGCCCTAGGTGTGCGTGTGTGTGCCTTCCGTGGAAGGTTTCGTGCTGGGCTGGCAACTCGACACCGTAAAACTCCACTGCCAATCATGAGTGGACAGGTGATCTGCTGTGGTGACCCTTAACCAAAAGCCAAAAGAAGAAGAAGAATGAAATAAGTACTAAGGGGTTGAGAATAAAAATTAGAGATAGGTATTGTTGCTTTACTGAGAAAGTCATATATTGTGTTATATGTGAATTCTGCCCTTGTTTTTACATAGGCAAAACTGAGCGTAAGCTCGAACATAGAATTGGTGAAAATTTAAGAAATATCAGAGACCACTGTGAAACCAATGCATTAGCTAAACATATCACACAATATTCAAACCACAGTTTTAAGTTTATAGTTTTAGACGTAGTTAATCCATCACATGGGGGGGGGGTGCATAGCCATATCTATTTTTATTTTTTATTTATTTATTTAACATTTGTTGACTGGGAAAGTCCGACCACAGATCCTGTTTTCAGCAGAGGCCCGGGGAGAGAAATGCTCCAGAAGCATGTCTTTAGAATATCTCCTTGAGAGGAATGAATTGAGCTGGCAGATCCGTTTGGCCTGGATTAAATGACAGCATGTCTATAGCCAGTATTTTAAAACTGAAAGCCCTGAATAGATAGAATTATTTATAGTAGTAGTCATTTTTTAGTGAGAAGTTTATATGTATGTAAATAGTATGAAGGGTATGAAGTCTGAAACTCAAAATGTCTATCTCATTATCTAGTGATTTCAAGTTGGGGAGGAATAACTTCAGGGACAAAGTGTAAAATGTGTCTTGTTATATAGTTAAAGTTGCTAAAATAATGTGTTTTGCACTAGTGCACATTTTTCTGAAGGGCATGAAGTCTGAAACTCTGATGTCTGCCATTATATAGTGGCTTCAAGTTAGAGAAGTTACAGGAAGGAAAAAGTTTAAACTATTGCTATTATAACCATAGAAAGTTAGTAGAAATTTTGTTTTGTGACAGCATGCATTTTCTGAACGATTATTAAGTCAGAAACTTCATATGTATGTAAATAGTATGAATACACATTTTTTGTGTTTGTTTTTTAAAATACTTCATAGTTTTTAATGTCAGGGTTCATGTTTTACTATTCATGCACATTTACATGTTTCCCTTTTTCTTAATGTATATGATTTTAAATCACATCTTTTTATGTGTAAGTAAGAAAGACACTGTGCTTTTAAATATGAGTCAGGAAGTGATGTCATGCTTTAAAAGTATTTAACCAGCAGTCATTTTTTTTTGTAATTGTCTGATGAAGTTCTTTGTAAATACCTTTTGGAACAAAAGCGCTTGCAGTTTGAAAAATAAATCCAGCACCTGGTTGTGATGGCTTGAGCTTTTTTGTGTACTTCTTGGTTTTGTGAAACATTCACTATTCAAAATATAATATATGTACTCAATTTGCATAAAGAGAAAAAAAAAAAAGAAAGAGGAGGAGGAAGTGGGGAGGGAGTTAGTATGCTTGTCTAAAGAGTGCACCATTACAGACAGGATATGGTCTGTAACTTATAAATTACCCAGTTAAGTATGTGAGGCATGAGATTTGCGGAGTTGTGTTAGCATAGTTTTGTATTATCTATCCAGGTAGGTATACACACATTTGAAAATGGGTATGCAAGCAAACAGAGGTTGAGACGGCATCTGTTGTTAGGTTTCTTCTCCTCTGTAGAGGGTGCCAAGTCATGTGACATGCTCTGTAGTCAAACTGTTGTATTCATATGCTTTTTTAGAAACTGCTTGAACTGAAGTTTGATAACTGGGTCATCAGTGAGTTCAACTAGATCTCGAGAAAGTAATTGCTATAGTTTTGGGGGAAGGACTAAAAAAATCATTGACAGTAGAATGTAGACTGAAGAAGGGATTTGGACAATTGTTGAACTTAGGACTCCCACAAACAGCGAGATGCACAATGTCAAGATTCACCCCTGTAATTATATATGTATATATGCAGCTAATGTTTCTCCCCATTTAAAGGGCCATGAATCATGATATGGAATTAATGTATAGTGATCTACTGTATATGCATATCACCTACAAGGAGCTACAATGTTATTGTACTGTAACTACAGAACAGCTACTGTAGCATTCATTTCAGTGGCACACACATATTTTCAAAATATGACACGTCAGCATTATATGTAAGGCAGTTATCACACCTTAAACCCTTTACCATGTATTCATTTGAAAAATGTATTTCCTTTTTTCCCTTTTTTTTTTGACATAACAAATGGCAGGGGATTAAGGGGTGGTATACCTCGCCTTATGCAATGCAACTCATAACCTTATTTTTCCATTATTGGCACCAACCTGATTAAAAATAAATAAATAAATAAATTAATTAATTCAACTGCTATTATTGCCATGCATGCATATAAAAAATAGCATAATTTCTTAAAGACTAAGATGTATTACACAACTGTAAATGCTAGAACTTAACTGTGATTATTTTTTACTACCCAGTTGATTACATTTCAGCCAGACTGCATATTTAACATTATGTAATAAGGGGAGAAAGGATTAAAAGTCACTAAAGGGTTAACTGCATGTCAGCCTCAGTAATGACAGTGCTTCCTGCTGAAACTTAATGTCAAGTCATTTCATCCTCACCCACAACCTGCGTGACCTGTGCTTGGTGTGCCCTAATACGAACAAATACCAGGGTCTGTAGAGATGCACCATTTTTATCTTGGATACTGAGATTATAGGTTGAAGTTACTGTAAACAGTTTTGAGCAGAGATGCGATTTTCTTATTTCATATAGAACTCTGCATAAAAAAGACTTTATGCCCTTCTTAATACTGGCTATCTCTGTAACTTATGACACACATGTCTCTCTACTGTATATAACCACTGGTTTACTTTTGCACGTATTCCCAGGTGTTAAATTATGTATTATTTTGGAGGTAAACATAACAATCAGTACTAGCAAAAGCTAAACAGGCTGTTGGTCCCAGAGAAAAGGAAAGAACACAAATAACAGATAACAGTACAGCCAGGAGTGGCCTTAGGTCAACTGGTGCCCTAGGTAAAAGGACTCCATGGTGCCCCCACCACACCACCTGGTGCCCCCATCCTGGTCTACCTGCACTAGATAAATACTGACAAAAATGCCCCTACTACACTGGCGGCCTAGGCGGCCACCTAGGTGGCCTATGCCTAAGGCCGTCTGTGAGTACAGCTAATAATCCTTGGAATATGGATAGCTTTATGTCCTCAGTGATTGTGAATGACAGTAGTATAGAGACCTTGCTATAAATCCTTTTCCTTAGCAATACATTTTTAGATGTGATAAACAAAATCACACAAGGGAAACAGATTCTAAAGTGTTGTGAAGTTTCATTCAGCCTAACTTGATGTTTACCATGGAAGTTGATTAGGACTGAAATGTTGAAACATATATGAAATATATAAATGCATGAAAATCAAACTACTGTATCTTTAAAATTGGCTGTGTTTAGCATTAAGCAAAATAATTTAAAGCTGACTGTGCTAGTATATACCAAGCCAGTTGTTCTTCTTTCGGCTTTTTCCAGGTTAGGGGTCGCCACAGTGGAACTCTGGTCCACTAATGATTGGCAGTAGATTTTTTATGGGTGCTGACGTGCCAGCTTGACACCCAACCTTCAGCGAAGGCACACCCATTCTATGCATGTCTTTCGCACACCACTCGACCACGGGGAGGACATGCAGAGTCCACACAGAAGGCGCTCCAGCCAAAAATTGAATGGGAAAACCTCTTGCTGTGAGGCAACAATGCTACTACTGCACCATTGTGGCTTCCACTAGTATATACCAAGCCAGTAGCGTTGTTGCCTTTAAGCAAGAGATTCTCCTGTTCGATTCTCGGCTGGAGTGCCTTCTGTGTGGAGTCTGCATGTCCTCCCCATGGTCGAGTGGCCTCCGAAAGACATGCGTGAATGGGCGTGCCTTCGCTGAAAGTTGTGCGTCGGGCTAGCAACTTGGCACCATAAAAATCTACTGCCAATCATTAGCGGACCAGAGTTCCGCTGTGGCGACCCCTAACTGGGAAAAGCCAAAAAGACAAACAACAACAACTCACTAAGTAAAAATAAATATATTTAAACACAAACCTACTCACTAAATAAAAATATATTTAAACACACACTCGGGTGTGGAATAAAAATATAAACACTTGTATATACCAAGCCAGTTTGTTTGTGTCTTTCGGCTTTTTCCCGGTTAGGGGTCGCCACAGCGGAACTCCAGTCCGCTAATGATTGGCAGTAGAGTTTTACGTGCTGGCTTGCCGGGCCTAATGCACAACCTTCAATGAAGGAATGCCCATTCATGCATGTCGCCACACAGAAGATGCTCTAACATGCAAAATAAAAAAAGAGGCCAATAATCAGATACCATTTTACATATTTTGTGAAATAATACATGTAGAAGATCCTTTTTTTTTAAGATTATTTGGTACTAATCTTTCAGATTCATAGGCTGGACTAACCACATACTAAGACACATTATTTTACTTCTGAAAAGGATTTATATATTTTTTTTACTGGTGGCCTCTTTTTACATGCACATCTTATCTTTTTATGGCAAAGAGCTGCAATGAAGGGAATAATGATACCTAATGATACCACAAATTATTTGAGTCTAATTTGACCATGGTACTGACCCGCTGCAAAAAAAGGGACTTCATACAAAGGCACTAAGCATCCTTTCAACAAGCTTTATTGAAACACATTGTAATCGGAATACAAAG
>NC_056739.1:179917823-179960323 GCF_019279795.1 Protopterus annectens
GGACAATTTCTTTTAGGAGTTTACTTCGGCTGTAGAGTTTCAAAGTATCTTTGTGTACTATGGTAGATTTGGATGGAGTGAAAATCATGATTTTAGTTTTGTTTGAGTTCAGAGCTAAGTGGTTGCTGAACATCCAATATTCAGTCGTTGAGAAAGCAGTTTGCGTTTTACATAACAGATCAGAAATTGAGTCAATGGAGCAGATTATAGTTGAATTATCTGCATACTGAATTACATCAGCATTGGAGACAGAGGTGTGGAAGTTATTAATAAAGGTATTGAATAATAGAGGGCCAAGCATGGATCCTTGCGGGACTTGGGTAGGGGAATTCAGGTAGGATGAGATGGAGTTTTGCCATTTGACAGCTTGTTGCCTGTCTGAAAGATAAGCTTGAGAACCAGTTAATGGTGGTGGGGGAGAGAAAGAAGTGAGAGAGTTGTGATAGTAGCAAAGGGTGGGAGACAATATCAAAGGCTTTTGAAAGGTCTAGGAGCATGGTTGCAACAGTTTTTCCAGAGTCGCAGGCTCTGTTCATTGTGTCGAAGAATGATATGAGGGCAGTAGTGGTACTGTGACCAGATCGAAAGCCATATTTCGATGGGCATAAGAGGTAGTTTTGGATGAGATGGGGCATGATCTGCATATGGACACATTTATCCAGTATCTTGGAGATTGGCAAGAGGACGGCAATGGGTCAGAAGTTGGATAGATATTTGTTTTTGCCACCTTTGTGGACAGGGAGGATGTAAGTCTTTTTCCACAATTTGAGTATATACGGTTCCAGAATAGCTCTATTAATCAGGATACTAATGGGGTAAGCAATGGCTTCAGTGGCAGCCTTTAGAAAAGTGGGTGGTAAGGTATCTGAAGCATTGGAGCAGGGTTTGAAATATAAGAGTAGCCTTTTTATAGTTGTAGTGGAGACTGGCAGGAGTGTAAAGTTGGAGGTAGGGAGGGAGGGGAGAGTAGGTCAGTTTGGGAGGGGGAGGGGAAGTTGGGAAAATGATTGTTATTTATGCTGCTAGTATTAGGAAAGCTGGCAGTAATATCAGCTATACAGTTTATGAAGAAAGAGTTAAAAAATGATGCTGTTTCCTGGGATGTCTTGTTGGGATGTTTCATTTGTTATGTTGGAAGAGATTCAAGCAATGGATCTCTTCCAACCAAGTCCCATTTTACTGCATTAAGCAGAAAAGCAATCACTAAGCTATTTTTGCTTAGACTGCAATGTATCAGAATACTGAGCAGCCATTCATTAGTTGTTAGACTGAGACTTTTTAAGTTGTTGAGAAAAATATCTAGTATAATTTGTTAGATTTTTGGGAAAATTTTGACTTGTTAAAACTAGTGGGTTGTCTCAGAGCACACAAGAAGTTTTTTTTTTTTTGTTTTGCCTCTTTCCAAGTGGTGTGCCAAAAAAGCAAACTCTAGGCCATCAAGAGTGGGGAGTAATTGTTCTGAGAGTTTGATGGTTGGGAAGGGGGAGGTGAAGCTAATAATGTGATGGTGATGCGTGGAGCAGTAATATCCAAAGCAGGCCAAGCTGCAATATCAGTAAACATTCAGAAAGGCATACATACATTATAGCACAAAACTGAATGCTGCAGGTGATTGGAGAGTGTCCGTATAGCTGGGTTGCTTAAGGATGGCTGGGAGGAGCTGGTAGGTGTTAATGGAAGCTAGTTTGATGGACAAAGTTCTAAAAAAACAAAAATAAGAGTAAGGTGAGGGCAAGGGTAGGGGGAAGAGAACTTTTAGTTTTATCAGAATGAGAAGGAGAAGTTAAAGAGCTGCAATAGTGCAGACAAGACAGGAGTAGTCTAGGTGTATGGTGCAGCAAAATGTATAAAAAATGTAGAAACAAGCCAGATAGGAGGGCTAGACAGTATAAGTTAGAAGAGAAAGTATTCCAGTTTGGAATTTGAGATACGTCTGAAAGTAGATGCAGTAAAGTAGTGGAAAAGGAATTAGAAAGGAGAAGGAATGTGAGTGGAGGAAAGTAAAGAGGTAAACAACAGAGTATGCAAAGCAGAAACTTATTCATTTACAGACTAACAGTAAAACTTCTCTACAACATATTCATTGAAATAAAGATGTTGCAAGTAATTAGAACTTTTAAACATACTATCAGGGCACAAAAATATTTACAGTAACTACTCTCAAGCCGCATTAAATTCTTAGCAGATTACAGATACAATTCAGCATGCCATTCAGTCACTATGCATTCCAGGTGGAAAGCCAGCTTTTAGGGTATGGAAGTAGGTTGTACTTAGGATGGTTGACTACCAGTGGCAGCTAGCATTCAAGATGTCTTCTTCTTCTTCTTCCTTTGACTTTTCCCAGTTAGGGGTCGCCACAGCAGATCACCTGTCCACTCATGATTGGCAGTAGAGTTTTATGGTGATGAGTTACCAGTCCACCGCCCAACCTTCGACAGAAGGTACACACATGCACGCACTCACACCTAAGGGCCAATTTAACAAAATGTAGTTTTCACAAATAAATATTAGCATGTGAAAAGTAGCTGAAACACCAGTGGTAGAAGACATTTCTCCATTGCCATGTATGCTATGAAGTTAGCTCCTTCTGATTTTAGGAGTCCAAAGTCAGCTTTGGAGAAGTTTTTCAAGGTGGTTACCTTTGCGGGGGGTGGGGGTAAGATGTAGATTTCCATGGTGATTAGTTTATGGATGGCTCTGACCAGGGAAGAATGGACAACTGGTGGAGAGCAATGTTTGCCCATGTTAGTAAAGACCAGGTCAAGGATGTTGCTTCTTCTAGTAGGGGTCAGAATGAGCTGGTCCAGGGCACTGGAATTGATGAATTCCAGGAAGTGTTAGGCCATTGTATTAGTAGTTTTCCCATTTGATGGAGGGGTAGTTGATGTCTCTTAGTATGAGAGTGCTGGGTTGGACCTTGATAGAGTCCATGGAGCTTAGGAATGTGGAGTGAGAGTCTAAGAACATGGCTGGGGACCTATAGCGGGCTATGATCTGGATCGCTGTCTTACCCAATGTTAGTTGTACCTGAAGTATCTCAGGTGCATAGTGTTGGGCTACTAGACTGGAGGTGTGCATATCCTTTATGAATATGGAGACACCACCGCCTTTGAATCCTTGGTCCATGTTTCAGTGCTGAAAGGTGTGGAATGAGTTATAGCCTGGTAGTGCAATGGTGCTTTCTGCCGCTATAAATGAGGTCTCCGTTACAGCAGAAATGTCGATGTTCTCCATTTTGAGGAGTGAAGTGAGTGCGTCTTGTGATTTAGACTTTTAGCATTGAGCAGCATGACCCTCAGACTGCATTTATTTATAGCTGTTATGGTGGTAATTTGGTCTTGGAAAACTGCCTAAAAAGGCACTATAAGGGTGGCAAGAGCCTTAGCCAGTACCCGAAAACACAGGGGTGACAGATGCAGGTCATCTTTGGCCAGATTTTCCTTAACCAATGAGCCACATTGGCTCACCTCTGTTATACCTTTTACCTTAGTTTTCGTTTACTGCATTGGATAGAGAGGAATCCCTGTCTTGGCAGCTTTTTTTTTTCTCTGTCGCATATTGAATAGCCTATCAAGCATGATAGCTATTTTCTGAAGACTAATTGAAATCTGCACTAAAAGGATAACTTTATAAGTGGTCTTGAAGCATAATTACCATATCCTGTGTTAACGTGTGTCTATACATTTTTATTTAAATTTGTTCTATAATGATACTTTCCTTTCTTAACTTTAATGATTTTTTATGAGCTATAATAGTTTACTAAAACCTATCTTTCTATATTTTAAGTCTATACTTTTGCAATGTCTGTCAGTGTCCTTAATTTCTGACTAATGTACAATAATTATGTAAAGTGCATTGTAATCTGTAAACTAATTAACAAATTAAGTCTGCCCTGTTAAGCCTTGAGTGCATTGAATCACTGTTGCTAACTATTCTTTAGATAACTTATCTTAATATTTTAACAAATATATGCTTTCTGTATTTCAGATCTATATAGTTGCATTTTACGTAATGCACAATAATTATGTAAAGTGTACTGTAATTTGCAAATTAAATAACAAATTAAGCCTGCTATGTTATGCTTTGTGTATACTGAATAACTATTACTACCTATTATTTAAATAACTTATTTTAATAAGCCTATAACAAATAATTCAGTTACTTTACCCTTAACTAATAACTGAATAATGTGAAGCATTTTCAGGTTTGACTGAAATGTACTATACTGAACACATAACTGAATATGAATGTCATATACTGAAACTTGATGGAAATTTACATTAGCATATACTGAACATTTAAAAATAGCTGTGTATATTCTGAAAACTAACTAAACTAAAAGAATATTGTTTACCAGTCTTAACTAAACACAGATAAAAACATAACTGAAATTAGTAAATGTTGTTGAAGACCAGACTATTTATGTCTGAACAAAGACTGAAAGCTAGTACTGCTGTACAATTGTTACAATGAATCTGAAAACATGATAACATTGTTAGAACATTGATAATCTGAAACCTGGTACAATTGTTATATAATTGTCTGAAAACATGAGGACACTTTGACAGTATTACCTGAACACAAATAAACTGAAATCTATTTGAATACAAATCCAAACAAATGGAAACTAATGCTATTATATAATGTTTGAAAACATACATACTTGCTTTAACTCATACATTTTGACTTTAAACAAACATTGAAGAAATAACTGAAATACATAAACAGACAATTTCTGCACCTCAGCTCTTGCCAAATTTTACTCTGCACTGATTCAATCACGGATGAGGTAATGGTAGGCCTGCTTTGATGTTGACGTGTCCTCTTTGGAGTTAGGGTTTTTAAATCTTTCTTTTTATTTCTTGTGCAAGGCTGAGTAGCTAAAGTTCTTGATTGTATTTAGTATCAGGTCCTTAAAATAACATTTGCATTTTTAACAATTATAAACTAATAGCATTAATTATTGCCCTGACCTCATTTACATTTTTCTGCATGAAATGCAGCTTTAACAACTATAAACTGGCAGCATTGCTTACTGTGCTGACTTTATTTTCATTTTTCTGTATGAAATAAACATACATTTTTCTGCATGAAATAAACATTTGCTGCTAATAAACCTTTGCAAGTCTGTAGGCAAACTAATATCATAGCATTTTTATTTTTTACAGTATATTTTTATTAAATCTAACACAACTCGTTTTGACATAATGTCCATTTTTTAAATGGTACTGTCACACTGGGGGTGTAACAAGAATGTTGCTGTTATTTTTTTCCAGGCTGATTGGCTTTATTTAAAAATCTGATTTTTAAAGGCTTGCAGCTGACTGCAGATACTTGATCATTTAAACCCTGATAGCGTAAGAACTGTACTTGAATCCTCTGGCAGAGGTCTGTTTGTAACTGAAACTAAAGCCCTTGTATGAAGTTGCCTGCTGTCCTTTTCAACCTAGAATAAAGTCAAATACACTAACTGATTTGGTGATGAAGTATCACAGCCTTCATACATATTCTGAAAATCTGGTATGTCACTGACACCATAACCTAAGCTACAGTATACTTCTGATCATCTCTTGGGCTCGAACATTGTACATTACTTATGTCATTTGCCCAGTCATTAACCAT
The DNA here is from genome assembly GCF_019279795.1 of Protopterus annectens. Classification (NCBI taxonomy): domain Eukaryota; kingdom Metazoa; phylum Chordata; order Ceratodontiformes; family Protopteridae; genus Protopterus; species Protopterus annectens. The sequence goes on from NC_056739.1 coordinate 179,923,446, forward strand.
AGTGGGCTGACATGTATTTGAAAAGCTAACAGTATTTCTTGTCTTTACCCGTGCACTATGTGCATCCCCTTCAGAAAACAATTACAAAAAAAAATTAACTGCTGGGACTGGTGAAGTATGTTTTACTGCTGCAAAATCAGTATTTACAGGAAAATGTTATTACTGGCATCTCATTCTTGCAAAATCTGTTTCTGTCTAATGACTAGATGGACAGCTTCCTCTAAGGTCTTGGCTGTAGCAATTACATTTAACTTGATAGTTGTATCACATTTCTGAACTTATCTAAAATTAAACTCAAAGTAATAATGTACCACTGTGCATTTCTGTACCTATATAAAATCAGTTTTGACTGTTTAACTTTTTACATTTTGTCTCGTGACCCTTAGATGTTAACATACTGTTCTGTGAGTGAAATTCCACCCACTGTCTCACCATAACCATTTCTTTAGCTAACGTCATTTAACTTTCCAGTATTACTAAATGCTACAAGCATGTATTATTACTGTCTAATATTTTTTGGATAAATAGTAAAATTGTAATGCATGAAATGGATAGCACTGTCTTTAATTCAGCTTGCTGGGCTGACTGTAATCTGAGCTGATGTGCTTGGCAAACTGCCATTTCCATACAAAACATATGCAGTCTCAAACTGATTACATAATGTACTATTTTATACACATCTGATTTTTTAACCATGTCACTTTTACAGTGCAGCATTGACTTTAAATTTTACATTTTGTAAACTAGCAAACATTATTTTGTCTCTGTCTATATTACAATACTGTTTATGCATTGCAACACTTTTATACAAAGCTCTTAACTAATGACTGCTAAACAAAACAATAATACAAAAAATTCATTTTTCAACTGTAACTACAAACCCTTTATTCTACTAATTAACTTGACTGTTAGTTTTGATATACCTTACAAGTCATAGAGGCGTATGGTTACTCTTTTTTCCTAATTGACCACACCCAATATGTCTTTCTAAGATCTTCAGCTGTGTCAGCTGAAATGGAATTTATTTAATCTTTTACCCTTAAATCTGCATGTTTCTGACATAACCAATTCTTCAAAATCTGGCCATTTGCACAAATCTTGTCAATGAAGTATAACTCTAATGAAATGTGTATACCTCGTACAGAGCTGCTACATTTTAAACTGTTAGCTGCTGTAATAGTTGACCTTTTAAATTCTGACAAAACCACATTTGTCTCTAAAGATTTATGTGTAACTGAAGTTAATTTGTCTGTAAACAATGAAATATTGTTATTTATTTTAACCATAAATGACAGATTAATACTCTGATCTTTACAGATAGCTATGGAATGCATTATTTTACATACAACTGAAGTCCATTCTTCAGTTTGTCTGAAATATACTTTATTTAAATATGCACTTTGATTGCTTTTATCTCCCTTCAGTGCAAACATTGCACTTGATTCTGAAAATAAGAAACTAGATGAAGTCATGTGAACTTGAGACATTGCTTACATGTTATGTATGTTGACTGTGTTGACATTTGTATGTTTAATACTGGAACATAATTCTGTATTTTGAATTGTATGTATTACGTTCTAAACATTTGGAAGTGAAACTATACTACAACTGAAATTATTAATTTGAATTGCATGTGCTGAAGTATGTACATTTAAATTTGAGACCATACTGACTTCTGAGTTATTAGCTTGCCTCTGTGATTTAAACATTTTGTGTTTAGACATATTTAACATTTTTGAAATAATAACCTTCAATGTTAAGATAACATTTTTAAACTTAAACCAAAAATTTACTGACATTTTAACTGTAGCAGTATTACTTGACATGTTTACATGCAAATAACTTTAACTGATTAATTTAAACTTTTTTGAACTGTTAACTAAAAGGTACATATAAAGTCTTATATAAATTTATGGTATTCGAAGAATGTGAGCCATTGTCTGTAGCTTATTAACCTTTTTTTTTTTTTTTTTTTTTTTTTTTACTTATTGGCTGCGTGATGTCACACTAGAAACATGAAAGTTTGTGGAGACAGCTGTTAACTGGATAATGTGTTTTATGCTCTGCTTTGATTTAATACTGGTCTCCTGAAGTTGTATGAGTCTTTTCTGAAGTAAACACTGGTACTGTGCACTTTGGTTAGAGGTTGTATGCTGTATTAGTTTTCTGCATGAAGTAATGCTGTCTTAATGAGAAACTTGTCATGCCATAATTTTTAGCTTATTCTATTTAGAGTTCACAGCTCTATTTATGGGAAAAATACTGGTATGCTGCTGGAACATCTGTTATGAAACATTTGCTGTCACTATAAACTGTTAATGAAACCTTAAAGTTAAGCTGGCTCTTGCAGTAAAACTGTACTTGAAAAAATTACTTACTGCAGCTGTTTTTGTTGATGTTTTTTAGAACACATGTAGTTGAATGAAACATGAAGTGCTGCACTGTAATGAAAACTCTGCTATTTTGTATATAACACACGCAGTGTGACCATGTCTGGAAATGACCGATACCTTCACTGAAAGGGTGGTCTATAGCACTATTGATTACCTTTACTGAGGCTGGAAAGCCTCTGGAGTACTGTAGTACTTCTGCTGTATAAACAGTCACTTGTGAACGTAAGAAAATATGCTGTACTGGAAACTGGATGTGAAAGGGTTCCAGAGTAGCTTCTTGCTGGGTTGCAAGAATTATATATCTCTCCCCAGACAGCAGGCCTGCGTGGATGCCACTGTAAGAATTGATAATACTGTGCTGTACTATAATTAGCTGGAATGAGACTGAAAACAAAAGTCTTTATTTGTTAATTATTACCCAAGCACGTGCTGAACAGGTGCCAGACTCTCCTTTATGGACAAAGTCTTGCGCACTTTTCGGAATGAATTTTCCAAACACTGTACTTCATTCAATAAAGTTTTATTAGATGTTCACAATATGCAAATAATGTCTTCATTAACAGTACTGATAAACAATTAGCGTTCAAAGTTACTGCACATCATATTCTGACTGTACTGAACAACGTAAACTAACATAGTCTTTGGATGACCTATTTTCTGTACTCAGGCTAGAGTGTTTGACATCTTCTCTGAAGTAACAGGTCAAACAAACTTACTAACCTTAACTGAACACAACATATTATATTGCTTCAGTCCAGTAATTTTCCTTATTTACTTTTTCTAACCTTAGTCTCAGGCTTTGTCTCGTATGCGCAACATTACATTAAGGAGCATTCTGTAGCTAGCATGGCTGTATGTTTCCCTTGAGAAAAGAACATTGTCTGCACACTTTATGCTTATCTTTCCTTTCTAATAAACTGTATCTTATGCATAAATGAAACACAATTTATTTTACCCTTTAGCCTGTCTAATGTCTAATAACTACTTTAAAATGGAAATCAGTAATTTAACAGTTGTGAAAAATATCTAGAATAATTTGTTAGAGTTATGGGAGGATTTTGACTTGTTAAACTTGGTGGGATGTCTCAGAGCATGCAGGAACTTTTTTTGTTTTGCCTGTGTCCAGGTGGGGTGCCAAGAAAGCAAACTCTAGACAGACAACAGTGGGGGTGTAATTATTATGACAGTTTGGTGGTTGGCGAGGGGGAGGTGAATCTAATTATGTCCCGGTGATACATGGAGCAGTAACATTCAACACAGGCTAAGCTGCAATATCAGTAAAAATTCAGAAAGTCACACATACATTATTGCACAAAACTGAATGCTGCAGGTGACTGGAGAGTGTCCGTATAGCTGGGGTTGCTTCAGGATGGCTAGGAGGAGATGGTAGGTGTTGGTGTGTGTGTCATATTGCAAGTGAGTACTGTGACAGTGTATGAGTTGGTCCATCCATGGGTGTCAATCAGTGAATAACTTTTGTGAATGTGTATGCGTCAGTCTGTCTCAGGGGATCAGGGGGAATATTGTCACTACTAGTGTATGGTCTTTATTACTAGTTACAGAATCCCACTGAAAAGTTATTTCTGTTGCTTCCTCAGTAGGGCAATCCATAATCATGCACATTACCTTGTGATATGATGTGATCCTTTGGAAATATACATTACTATGGACTGATAAATGTCACAACAGTATAACATGCACAGGACAGCTAAGCACTCCAGTGCAAGTTTCAACAAATAGTGAGGAATGTTTATTATGTTAGTTATGCAAATTACATTAAACTGGGCAAAAGAATAACAAACAAGAATGATAACATCATTTTACAGTCTACCTTACACAAAATACACATCCATGCTACTTCAACTGCTAAAAAGAAAAAAAAATAGATAAAACAAAATAAATGTCTTTTGATCACAGGAAATCAAACACCTCTTGTCAAACAGTGTTGATCTCAGACAGGTTCACTGTTTTATAAATTTAGGGGCAATGGTAAAAGATCAGTTAGCATTTAGGTATGCTAATAATATAAATATTGAAGCATTCTGATCATTGGTTCATCTTGAAATTCATTAGACGTAGATCTTGTAAACTTATTATAACTTATTATAATGTTATATTGGAGTCTTATTAGTCTGAAGTTGAACTTCAAGTTTCCCTTATAGGGCTCAAACTTGAAGACATAGAGACCAAAGATAGAATGAATAAAAAATACTAAAATGATATGACATTTAAAAATCTACATTATGAAAACAGACTATGTAAGTCAGTCATTTTCTCTTTGTTAAAGGGGTTTATGAGGCATTATTATACCAGTTTACAAAGCTTTTGAAGACAAATATTAGTTTAAGTGCATTGGACTTTGTAAAGGTGCAGTGAACAAACATAAATGTTTTACCAAGACAAATAGTAAAAAAAAATTGAGTATTAACTGATTTGCAGAAAGAGATGTGAGCCAATGAATCAGTTTACAAAATGACATTAAAATAGAGTTGACAGTGACATCTTTAAAATTAAGCTAGATTATCATGATGGGAAAAAATACTTATGAAGACTTTGTAGACAGGCTTACAGCTTACAGTGCAATATTTGAGTATTTTGGTCTTCATAAATGAATAGAATATTCTTATTAGAATGACAGATACAAATAATATGATCATTAACTATTTTTCATAGTGTTGAGGACCACTAGACTATCTCCCAGAGACATTAAACACATTGGTAACATGTGACATATTTAAAATTAAACTAGATAATCAACATGGAAAATGTTTATGAAAATTCTATATAAGATGAGCAGACTTTATCCTATATATTTAAAAAATGCAATTCAGTTAAGGTGAAGTATATATAGCAAGGTCATACAAATGTTAAGTTATACCACAATTATGCTTCCATTTTATTAAGTAATGTTCTTTTATTGTGTATTTAAATACATAACTCTCTGAAATGGACCTTACATAATGAAAGGAATAATGTTCCAGAGCTTAGCTAAAACTTTGGAGTAATAGCTTATTACTCTTACAAAGTAGAAGGTAGTTATATAGATAAGTTAAGTACATATGTTATTACTCACTTTTTAAAAAGACCCTTTGAATAATTAACACAGGACTTTGGTTCCATGGAAAGGTACTAAACTTAATGTCAATTTGCACACATCTGTGGATGAGAAGTGAACTCATGAAGAAGCTTAGAATGTACAGGGGAAATTCAAATCCCTAATTTATCTGCAAGTAAGGTATGACATGAGAAGCCAGGATCCCTGGTTTCACAGGCAGTGCGGGTGGTCTGGAAGTATAAAGATGTATAAATTCACATTTCAAGACTCAGGAAAATGCAACTGCTGTCACGTTTGACATATAACTCAATAGCATCATACCTTTATTCCCTCTACAAACCTTACTGTATTTTTGATTGCGATTCTTTTAGCATGCCAACTTTGATTTCTACTCTTGTATATAATGCATGTATATATATTATGTTTTTGACAGTCACTCTGTATACAATGTAATTTAGCATTTGCCTTAATACCTTCAAGCCAGCTATGATATTCACTTTGTATAGATTTGTATATAGCATTTTGCCATTCAAACCAGACTGAGACTAAAATAGGTCCAATGTGATCAGTGCTCTTCCCCTTTAACAAATTAAAAATTAAATAAATAATAAAATATAACATCTCAGAATGAAGTACCAGGTGAAGTGGCTAGATAAGGTAGGATGTGCATCTGGCTGTTGATGAGTATGGGCATTCTACAGCTGGGCATAGCACAGCCAATCAGACAAGATCAAGCTAGTCAAGCTGTTGTAAAATGTCAAAGTGATGAATATCATTGGCCAGTCTCAAGATGTGTCCTGCAATCCTATTCTATATGGAGTTCATCTTATGATGTCTGACTAGTTGAGCGTAAGCAGAATGTAGCTGCAATATATCAGCAAGAGAAGAGATGCACTAGGAAAATGTATTTTTAGAACCAAGAGTGAAGTAGCCTTTGAAGCAAGCAATACACTTGGCCAGAATCTGAATCAGTCTTCCTCACATAAGGGAAGATCTGTTAAAAAAAAATGACTAACTCAGCAAGTTGAAAGGCCAGGTGTCTAAAAGCAAAACTGAATTACGAAGTGGTTAACTCATTTCCTATAAAGAAATGTCAGTGCTGAAACCAAACTATGCCATCCCTGAATAAATCTAGTAGTACTCACAGCAGCCAATCACAGATTATTGTTAAAATAATCCATATAGAAAATAATATTATGAAATCTAGTGCAACAGATTTTAAACTGAAATATGAATATTCAAACTGTAAGTTATTAGAGTACTATAATGTAAGATAAACACTGCTCTTTGGATACCAACATTTTCTGTAACTGCCCTTCAGTACATATTATGGTGCTGGACGTCATCACTGAGAACAAAGGTCTTTATCTGTTAATTTCCCAAGCTCGTGCTGAACAGTTGGCTCTCTCTCCTTTATGGACCAAATCTTGTACACTTTTCAGAATGAATTCTCCAAATACTGTAATTCATTCAATAAGGCTTTACTAGATGTTGACGATATCTGAATACTGTCTTCAGTAACAGTACTGATAAACAATTACAGTTCAAAGTTACTGCACATCATAGTATGATTGTCCTGAGCAATGTAAACTAACATAGTCTTTAGATGACCTGTTTTCTGTACTCAGGCTCTAGTGCTTGCCATCTTCTCTGAAGTAACATGTCAAACAAATGTACTAACCTTAACTGAACAGCTATCCTGAACAAAACATATTATATTGTTTCAGTCCAGTAATTTTCCTTATTTACGTTTTCTAACTTTGGTCTCAGGCTTTGTCTTGTATGTGCAAAATTCCATTAAGGAACATTCTGTAGCTAGCAAGGTTGTATCTGTCCCTTGAGAAAAGAACATTCTGTCTGCATACTTTATGCTTATCTTTCCTTTGTAATAAACTGTCTGTTATGCATAAAAGAAACACATTTTTTTTACCCTTTAGCCTTTCTAATATCTAATAACTACTTTAAAATGGAAGTCCCTAACCTAACAGTTGCCCCTGAGGTCCCTGACAAAAGTCTACTGGGACCTACTTCTGTAGTTACCTTACATTTATATTGCTAATTACTGTACTCAGCTTTATGCTACCTGACTCGTAATCTGAAAAAAAATGTATTTGGTAAACCTGCAGTTTTAATTTTGACCACTAGATGTCACTTGAGCATTTTTGCCCTGTTTGGATTGAAGTCTTTTAACTTTATGATTTGAATAAACTTGCAATTTTAAATTTGACCACTAGATGTCACTTGAGCATCTATGGCCTGTTTGGTTTGAAGTCTCTTAACTTTATGATTTGATTTTTATATTACCTAGATTTATAGTCTTTAGAGTCTTTAAGTCTAAGTTTTGATGTATCAGTGATATATTTAAAACTTGTACATTATTTAAACCCCTTTTGCTGGAGGAAGATGTCCTGCAAAATTTATTTGTATACTGTACCATGATTTTTCTGAAACTGGCGCTCTTTGCAACTGAGGTTTTTTAATGTAGGGTTAGTCTGCAGACATATTATACATTCATCAATTTCTTTACATAGTTTTTTCAGCTGAGAACTCCAAAACTTATACTTTATGAAAGGCCAAATTTTCTGAAAAACCTACATAACCTAGTAGCTGATGGTTGTACTTTATCAGCTGCTTCCAACCTTACTCCCAGGACTAGACTGGCAACTTTGCATTGTGCCCTTTTATCAGCATCTCCCTGCATGCCTTAGGTTCATAGGCTCATAGATGGGTACTAGGCTAATGGCCCTGGAGTCTTTACAACACTAGCCCATAGAAGTGCCCTGTCATCGTGATGACCAATATTAGTTTCCAGTGCCTCTATCAAGTACAGCCACTGGAATGATCCCCGTTGTGAAATTTCTATTACCCATCCACTCATCAAGATTTCTCTTGAAGAGGGACAGCGAGGTGCTCTGCTTGACATTTATGGGAAGTCTATTCCAGAGCATGGGCAGTCTCTGGGTGAGGAACCTGACTCGCCAACATATTATGTTGATAATGGTAATGAGGTTGAGGTCTCTGGAGCGTGTGTTGTGGATGGATTGAGATTTCTTTAGATGTAGCATTTCTAACACTGCTGGATCAGACATGGTTTTGTAAGTCAAACAGAGATCGCCTCCAAGTAGGCAATATGAGAGAGAGAATAGCTGGAGTATTTTGAGTCTGCCAATGTTTAATGCCTAGAATATTCTTTGTGACATACTTCTTTGGCATCTCTAGCTGTTGCAGGTGTCTAGTGAGGTACATGCTAAATGGGGAATTATACTCGATGACTGATCTAAAGAGGGAAGAGTAGAGAGATACGATGACCTCTTTCTTCCTGGATGCAAAACCCTTGGTAATGAGATGTGCCACATAGAATGACTTTCTGACCACAGTGGCAATGTGGTGGTTGAAGGAGAGGTTGCTGTCAACCTGTGTCCCCAGATCTCCTATAATGCCTTCAGTGTACAGTGGGCTCCCATAGATGTGGTAATTAGTGGGAACTGAGAATTACCAAAGGGGATGACGGCGCATTTTTTGGTGTTAAGCTTAAAGCCATGGTTTTGACACCAGTCATTGGTTTCAGTGAGGTCTTTCTGTAGGATATCTGCATCACTTGGGAGTTAATAATGGCTTCCAGCTTGCAGTCATCTGCGAACTTGGTCAGCAAGAGTCCCTTTGTGTTGGCCTGGACTTCTGAGAAGTAGATGCTGAACAAGAGAGGGCCAAGGACAAATCCCTGTGGGACTACACTCATGATGGTCAGCAGTCTGACTTGGAGTCCACTACTTTCAAACTGTGTGTTCTATCTATGAGCCAATTTGCATCCCACATAGTGATATAGGGGTTGATGCCTACATTGGTGAGTTAATTAATAATTCTTAAGTGAGGAATGGTATCAAAGGCTTTGGCCAGATCGAGATAGGCTGTATGCACTGCCTTACTTTCATTCACAGCCCTGGTGACTGACTCAAAGAAGTCAACCAGGTTGAGCAGGCATGATCTCCCTTTTAAAAAGCCAAATTGTGTGGGATCTAGAGTTTGGAGATTTACTATATCTTTATTAATCTGGTCCATGATGATGCTCTCCATGGCTTTACATATCAGACTCATCAGGCTAATGGGGCAAAAATTTCCAGGGTATGTAGTCACTCCCCCTTTTTGGAGAGGGCTGACATTAGAAGTGCGCCATTTAGTAGGGATGAATCCTGAGGTGAGGCTGTGACTGAACAGAGCACACAGATGTGGTGCCAGTTCACTTTGTAATTCATGTAGAACACAGCCAGGGATATTATCGGGTCCCATGGAAGCTGAATTCGTGGCCCAGGCAATGCAGCATTAACCTGTGCTACAGTAATGTTGGGTGCCTGGCATTCTTCCGGCATTAAGATTGGTCCTTTGGGGGGGAGAGGGGTAAAGTTGGCACTGTATCTGTCAGCCAGTATGTTGGCAATATCTGTTGGCTCAGTATAGGAGGTACCATTTGTGCAGTAACTCAGAGCAAATCTGGGTATTGCCATGGAAGTTCTTGATATAGCTATAGAAGGCTTTGTGATTGTTTTTGGTGTCTGCTGCAATTGTACCTTCATAGCTGGCTTTAGAGGATTTTTATGAGGGATCTAAACTTTTTGTTGAGGCTAATAAGGGAGGTTTTCCAGTCTTGGAAATTACCTTTTTCTGCAACAGTTACTTCCTTCTGTTGTAGAGTTTATTAATGGCAGAGGAACACCAGATTGGCTTCCTTTTTTGGAGGAAACCTTCTTGGTTCTGTTGGGTATGGCTAGTTCCATGTATTTATGTACATGTTTGTACAGTGCATTGGTGTATGATTTGGCAGTCATGCAGGTATTTTCCATTGGCATGGATGTTATGAAGTTAGCCACCTCTGATTTTAGGAGTCCAAAGTCAGCTTTGGAGAAGTTTTTCAAGGTGGTTACCTTTGCAGGGGGTGAGGGTAAGATGTAGATTTCCATGGTGATTAGTTTATGGTCAGATTTGACCAGGGAGGGATTGACTACTGGTGGAGGGCAATGGTTGCCCATGTTAGTAATGACCAGGTCAAGGAAGTTGCTTCATCTAGTAGGGGTCAGAATGAGCTGGTCAACAGCATTGGAACTGATGAATTCCAGGATACTTTGGGCCATTGTATTAGTGCTTGAGTTGTTTTCCCAGTTGATGGAGATGTAGTTGAAGTCTCTTAGTATGAGTGTTGGGTCGGACCTTGACAGATTCCAAGTTGCTTAGGAATGTGGAGTGACAGTCTAGGAACATGGCTGGGGACCTATAGCAGGCTATGATCTGGATCGCTGTCTTACCCAATGTTAGTTGTACCTGAAGTATCTCAGGTGCATTGTGCTGGGCTACTAGACTGGAGGTATGCATATCATTTATGAATATGGAGACACCACCACCTTTGGATCTTCGGTCAATGTTTCGGGGCTGAAAGGTGTGGAATGAGTTATAGCCTGGTAGTGCAACGGTGCTTTCTGATGCTATAGACCAGGTCTCTGTTACAGCACAAATGTCAATGTTCTCCATTTTGAGGAGTGCTTCAAGTGAATGCATCTTGTCATTTAGACTTCTAGCATTGAGCAGCATGACCCTCAGACTGCATTTATTTATAGCTGTTATGATGGTAATTTGGTCTTCGGAAAACTGCCTAAAAAGGCACTATAGGGGTGGCAAGAGACTTAGCCAGTACCCAGAAACACAGGGGTGACAGATGCAGGCCATCTTTGGCCAGATTTGCCTTAACCGATGAGCTACCTTTGCTCACCTCTCTTATACCTTTTACCTTAATTTTTTTTTACTGCATTGGATAGAGAGGAATCCTTGCCTTGGCAGATTTTTTTTCTGCCACATATTGTATAGCCTATCAAGCATGACGGCTATTTTCTTAAGACTAATTGAAATCTGCACTAAAAGGATAACTTTATAAGTGGTCTTGAAGCATAATTACCATATCCTGTGTTAACTTGTGTCTATACATTTTTTTTTTAATTTGTTATATAATGCTGCTTACCTTTTTTAACTTTAATGAATATTTATGAGCTATAATAGTTTACTAAAACCTATCTTTCTAGATTTTAAGTCTATACTTTTGCATTGTCTGTCAGTGTCCTTAATTTCTGACTAATGTACAATAATTATGTAAAGTTCACTGTAATCTGTAAACTAATTAACAAATTAAGTCTGCCCTGTTTTGCCTTGAGTGCATTGAATCACTATTACTACCTATTCTTTAGAAAACTTATCTTAATATTTTAACAAATATATGCTTTCTGTATTTCAGATCTATACCATTGAATTTTACGTAATGCACAATAATTATTTAATGTGTACTGTAATTTGCAAATTAATTAACAAATTAAGCCTGCTATGTTATGCTTTGAGTATACTGAATAACTATTGTTTATCTTTTTTGGCTTTTCCCAGTTAGGGGTTGCCACAGTGGAACTCCGGTCTGCTAATGATTGGCAGTCGATTTTTTATGGTGCTGAGTTGCCAGCTCGACGCCCAACCTTCAATGAAGGCATGCTCATTCACACATGTCTTTTGGAGGCCCCCCGACTGTGGGGAGGACATGCAGACTCCACACAGAAGGCACTCCAGCCGAGAATCAAACAGGAGAACCTCTTGCTGTGAGGCAACAACACTACCCCTGTACCACCGCGACTTATACTAAATAACTATTACTACTTATTATTTAAATAACTTATTTTAATAAGCCTATAAAAAATAATTCAATTACTTTACCCTTAACTAATAACTGAATAATGTAATGCATTTTCAGGTTTGACTGAAATATACTATACTGAACACATAACTAAATATGAATGTCATATACTGAAACTTGACTGAAATTAACATTAGCATATACTGAACATTTTAAAATAGCTGTGTATATTCTGAAAACTAACTAAACTAAAAAATATATTGTTTACCAGTGTTAACTAAACACAGATAAAACATAACTGAAACTAGTACATGTTGTTGAAGACCAAACTATTAATGTCTGAACATAGACTGAAAGCTTGATTATAGCAAGCTCAGATGCTCATAAGCCTAGTACTTATTATACAGCAGGAACTTAACATTTTTTAATGTCTGTTATGTACTTCACATATAAGATTCCAGTTGTCTACTGATGTACTATGTTCTTCATCTGTAAATGTGTTGTAAGTAGTTGCTATGTTAAATTGTTAATCACTATGTAATCCGATGTAACTACTGTCTGTTTATTTTAACTGTGGAGCTTTTCTCCCCGGGCCTCTGCTGAAAATGGACCTACGTCCAGTCAGACACTCCCAGTCAGCAAATGTAAATAAATAAATAAATAGTACTGCTGTACAATTGTTACAATGAACCTGAAAACATGGGAACATTGTTTGAACATTGATAAACTGAAACCTAGTACAATTGTTATATATTTGCCTGAAAACATGAGGACATTTTGACAGTATTACCTGACCACAAATAAATTGAAATCTATTTGAACACAAATCTAAACATAAACTAAAACTAATACTATTATATAATGTTTGAAAACATACATACTTGCTTTAACTCATACATTTTGACTTTAAACAAACATTGAAGATATAACTGAACCACATAAACAGTCAATTTCTGCCCCTCGGCTCTTGACAAATTTTACTCTGCACTGTTTCAGTCACTGATGAGGAAAAGGCAGGCCTGCTTTGATGTCAAAGTGTCCTCTTTGTAGTTAGGCTTTTTAAACCTTTCTTTTTATTTCTTGAGCAAGGCTGAGTAGCTAAGGTTCTTGATTGTATTTAGTATCAGGTCTTTAAAATTAACACTTACATCTTTAACAATTATAAATTAATAGCATTACTTATTGCCCTGACCTCATTTACATTTTTCTGCATGAAATGCAGCTTTAACAATTATAAACTGGCAGCATTGCTTACTGTGCTGACTTTATTTTCATTTTTCTGTATGAAATAAACATACATTTTTCTGCATGAAATAAACATTTGTTGCTAATAACCCCTTGCAAGTCTGTAGGCAAACTGATATCATAACATTTTTATTTTTTACAATATATTTTTATTAAATTTAACACAACACCTCATTTTGACACAATGCCCATTTTTAAATGGTACTGTCACACTGGGGTTGTAAAGAGAATGTTGCTGTTATTTTTTTCCAGGCTGATTGGCTTTATTTAAAAATCTAATTTCAAAGGCTTACTGCTGACTGCAGATACTTTTGACCCTTTAAATCCTGATATCATAAGAACTGTACTTAGATCCTCTGGCAGAGGTCTGTTTGTAACCTAAACTGAAGCCCCTGTATCAAGTGGTCTGCTGTCCTTTTTAACCTAGAATGAAGTCAAATACACTAACAGATTCGGTGCTGAAGTATCACAGCCTTCATACATATTCTGAAAATCTGGTATGTCACTGGTAACTCTAACCTGAGCTACAGCATACTTCTGATCATCTCTTGGGCTTGAACTTTGTACATTAATTATGTCATTCGCCCAGTCATTAACCATAGTGGGCTGCCTTGTATTTGAAAATCTAACAGTATTTCTTGTCTTTACCCGTGCACTATGTGCATCCCCTTCAGAAAACAATTGCAAAAAAAATGTAACTGCTGGGACTGATGAAGTCTTTTTTACTGCTGCAAAATCAGTATTTACAGGAAAATGTTATTACTGGCATCTGATGCTTGCAAAATCTGTTTCTGTCTAGACACTAAATGGACAGCTTCCTCCAAGGTCTTGGCTGTAGCAATTAACTTGATAGTTGTATCATGTTTCTGAACTTATCTAAAATTAAACTCAAAGTAATAATGTACCACTGTGCATTTCTGTACCTATATAAAATCAGTTTTAAATGTTTAACTTTTTACATTTTTTCTCGTGACCCTTAGATGTTAACATACTATTCTGTGAGTGAAATTCCACCCACTGTCTCACCATAACCATTTCTTTAGCTGACGGCATTTAACATTCCAGTATTACTAAATTCTGCAAGCATGTATTATTACTGTCTACAATTTTTTGGATAAATAGTAAAATTGTAATACATTAAATGGATAGCACTGTCTTTAATTCAGCTTGCTGGGCTGGCTGTAATCTGAGATGATGTATTTGGCATACTGCCATTTCCGTACAAAACATATGCAGTCTCAAACTGATTACATAATGTACTTTTTTATACAGAGCATCTGAATTTTTAACCATATTGTCACTTTTACAATGTAGCATTGACTTCAAATTTTACGTTCTGTAAACTAGCTCCATTCATAGGTTCATAGATTCATAGATTAGTACTAAGCTAACTGCCCTTGCGAGCCATTTTAAGCCTAGCCAATTATCCCTTATGAGACTCAAGCCCTGCACCTTGTGTTTGTAAGGCAAACACCTTAACCATTAGGCTACCCTCCCAACCCTTTTGTCTCTGTCTATATCGCAATATTGTTTATGCATTGCAACTCTTTTATACAAAGCTCTTAACTAATGACTGCTAAACAAAACAATAATACAAAAAAATTCATTTTTCAACTGTAACTGCAAACCCTTTATTCTACTAATTAATTTGACTGTTAGTTTTTATATGCCTTACAAGACATAGAGGCATATGGTTACTCTTTTTTCCTAATTGACCACACCCAATATGTCTTTCTGAGATCTTCAGCTATGTCAGCTGAACTGGAATTTATTTTATCTTTAACGCATACATCTGCATGTTTCTTTCATAACCAGTTCTTCAAAATCTGTCCATTTGCACAAATCTTGTCAATGAAGTATAACTCTAATTAAATGTTTATACCTGGTACAGAGCTGCTACATTTTAAACTGTTAGCTGCTGTAATAGTTGACCTTTTAAATTCTGACAAAACCACATTTGTCTCTAAAGATCTATGTGTAACTGAAGTTAATTTGTCTGTAAACAATGAAATATTGTTATTTATTTTAACATTAAATGACAGATTAATGCTCTGATCTTTACAGATAGCTGTGGAATGCATTATTTTACTTTGCACTAAAGTCTGTTCTTCAGTTTGTCTGAAATATACTTTATTTAAATATGCACTCTGATTGCTTTTATCTCCCTTCAGTGCAAACATTGCACTTGTTTCTGAAAATAAGAAACTAGATCAAGTCATGTGAACTTGAGACATTGCTTACATGTTATGTATGTTGACTGTGCTGACATTTGTATGTTTAATGCGGCAACATACTTCTATATTTTGAATTGTATGTATTACATTTTGAACATTTGTAAGTGAAACTATATTTCATGTGCTGAAACATGCACGTTTAAATACGAGACCATACTGACTTCTGAGTCATTAGCTTGCTTCTGTGATTTAAACATTTTGCGTTTAGACATATTTAACATTTTTGAAATAATAACCTTCAATGTTAAGAGAACATTTTTAAACTTAAACCAAACATTTACTGATGTTTTAACTGGAGCAGTACTACTTGACATGTTTACATGCAAATAACTTTAACTGATTCATTTAAACTTTTTTGAACTGTTAACTAAAAGGTACATATAAAGTTGTATATACATTTATGGTCTTGGAAGAATTTGAGCAGCTTATTAACTTTTTTTTTATTTTATTTTTTTTTTTTGCTTATTGGCTGTGTGTGTCACACTGGAAACATGAAAGTTTGTGGAGACAGCTGTTAACTGGATAATGTGTTTTATGTTCTGAAGGAACACTGCTTTGATTTAATACTGGTCTCCTGAAGTTGTGTGAGGCTTTTCTGAAGTAAATACTGGTGCTGTGCACTTTGGTTAGAGGTTGTATGCATGAAGTAATGCTGTCTTAATGAGAAACCAGTCATGCCATAATTTTTAGCTTATTCTGTTTAGAGTTCACAGCTCTATTTATGGAAAAATATTGGTATGTTGCTGAAAAGTCTGTTATGAAACATTTGCTGTCACTATAAACTGTTAAGGAAACATCACAGTTAAGCTGGCTATTGCAGTAAAGCTGTACTTGAAAAACATACTTACTGCAGCTGTTTTTGTTGAAGCTTTTTAGAACACATGTAGTTGAATGAAACACAAAGTGCTGCACTGGAATGAAAACACTGCTATTTTGTATAGAACACACATAGTGTGACCAAGTCTGGAAATGACCGGTACCTTCACTGAAAGGGTGGTCTATAGTACTGTTGATTACCTTTACTGTGGCTGAAAAGCCTCTGGAATGCTATAGTACTTGTGTTGTATAATCAGTCACTGTGAATGTAAAAAAATATGCTGTACTGGAAACTGGATGTGAAAGGGTTCCAGAGTAGCTTCTTGCTGGGTTGCAAGAATTATATATCTCTAGCCAGACAGCAGGCCTGTGTGGGTGCCATTGCAATAATTGTTAATACTGTACTGTACTGTACTGTACTGTACTGTACTGTACTGTAATTAGCTGGAATGAGACTAAGAACAAAAGTCTTTATCTGTTAATTATTACCCAAGCTCATGCTGAACAGGTGTCAGTCTATCCTTTATTGACCAAGTCTTGTGCACTTTTCGGATTGAATCTTCCAAACACTGTACTTCATTCAATAAGGTTTTATTAGATGTTCACAATATGCAAATACTGTCTTCATTAACAGTACTGATAAATAATTAGTGTTCAAAGTTACTGCACATCATATTCTGCTTGTACAGAACAATGTAAACTAACATCGTCTTTAGATGACCTATTTTCTGTCCTCAGGCTCGAGTGTTTGACATCTTCTCTGAAGTAACAGGTCGAACGAACTTACTAAACTTAACTGAACTGCTATCCTGAACACAACATATTATATTGCTTCAGTCCAGTAATTTTCCTTATTTACTTTTTCTAACCTTGGTCTTAGGCTTTGTATCATATGTGCAACACTGCATTAAGGAGCATTCTGTAGCAAGGTTGTATCTTTCCCTTGAGAAAAGAACATTCTGTCTGCACATTTTATGCTTATCTTTCCTTTCTAATAAACTGTCTCTTATGCATAAATGAAACACAGTTTATTTTACCCATTAGTCTGTCTAATGTCTAATAACTACTTTAAAATGGAAATCACTAATTTAACAGTTGTGAAAAATATCTAGTATAATTTGTTAAAGTTATGGGAGAATTTTGACTTGTTAAACTTAGCGGGATGTCACAGAGCACACAGGAACTTTTTTTGTTTTGCCTGTGTCCAGGTGGGGTGCCGAGAAAGCAAACTCTAGGCAGACAACAGTGGGGAGTAACTGTTATGAGAGCTTGGTGGTTGGCGAGGAGGAGGTGAAGCGAATTACATCCTGGTGATATCTGGAGCACTAATATTCAACACAGGCTAAGCTGCAATATCAGTAAACATTCAGAAAGTCACACATACACTATAGCACAAAACTGAATGCTGCAGGTGACTGGAGAGTGTCTGTATAGCTGGGGTTGCTTCAGGATGGCTGGAAGGAGCTGGTAGGTGTTGGTGTGTGTGTGTCATAGTGCAAGTGAGTACTGTGACAGTGTATGAGTTGGTCCATCCATGGGTGTCAGTCAGTGAATAACTTTTGTGAATGCGTATGTGCCAGTCTGTCTGTCTCAGGGGATCAGGGGGAATATTGTCACTACTAGTGTGTGGTCTTTATTACTAGTTATATAATCCTACTGGGAAGTTATTTCTGTTGTTTTCTCAGTAGGGCAATCCATGCACATTCCCAAATATTGTGATGTGATCCTTGTGGGAATATACATTACTATGGATTGATAAATGTCACAACAGTGTAACATGCACAGGGCAGCTAAGCACTCCAGTGCAAGTTTCAACAAATAGTGAGGAATGTTTATTATGTTAGTTATGCAAATGACATTAAACTGGGCAAAAGAATAACAAACAAGAATGACAGCATCATGTAGTTCACTGCTTAAAATCTGCCTCTGGGCATTTTTTCTGGCTATACTGCTCAGACAAGCTCCACGTGGGTTTACAGAGTGGTCCTAGCAGCAAGGAACTCGAAAAAGCGACTACCTTCTGGGTTTAAGTATCTTTGCTTTTTTCCACTGGAAATAGCTTCTGTAGCTTACTTTGAACTAGCCTGAACTGTGTTTTAACTGATTGCTGCATTATTTTAAAATCTGCACTTAAAAGTTACATTTAGTTGAATTTGATCGAAAGTTTGCTTGTTTGTTTGTTTAATTTAACTGTGGAGGCTGCCCACTAAAGTGTGCTAGCCTGTGTAACTAATTTATCACTGTCTCTGCATTTTTTGTGTGTTTCTACCAAAAAAACAAAAAAACAAAAAAATAATCCTTGTTTTCCCGCCTTCCTCGAATAGTTTAGACCAGTTTACAGGCATTGCTGTATTCTGGGCTGTGGTGTAGTTCCTGTGTTGTCCATTACCTTACTTGGATAGAAGGAAGTTTCTTTGCTCACCAGTGGGAGTGGGGAGCCTTGAGCAGCCTACCTGTCCTTGGGGGAAGTGACCTCAGCACAAGAAGCTGTAGTAATTGGTTGTTAGGGACCATTCCTAGCTCTTTTGTAGTTCACTGCTTAAAATCCGCCTCTGGGTGTTTTTTCTGGCTATACTGCTCAGACAAGCTCCACGTGGGTTTACAGACTGGTCCTAGCAGCAAGGAACTTGAAAAAGCGACTACCTTCTGGATTTAAGTATCTTTGCTTTTTTCACTGGAAATAGCTTCTGTAGCTTACTTTGAACTAGCCTGAACTGTATTTTAACTGATTGCTGCATTATTTTAAAATCTGCACTTAAAAGTTACATTTAGTCGAATTTGATCGAAAGTTTGCTTGTTTGTTTATTTAATTTAACTGTGGAGGCTGCCCACTAAAGTGTGCTAGCCTGTGTAACTAATTTATCACTGTCTCTGCATTTTCTGTGTGTTTCTACCAAAAAAAACAAAAAAACAAAAAAAAATCCTTGTTTTCCCGCCTTCCTCGACTAGTTTAGACCAGTTTACAGGCATTGCTGTATTCTGGGCTGTGGTGTAGTTCCTGTGTTGTCCATTACCTTACTTGGATAGAAGGAAGTTTCTTTGCTCACCAGTGGGAGTGGGGAGCCTTGAGCAGCCTACCTGTCCTTGGGGGAAGTGACCTCAGCACAAGAAGCTGTAGTAATTGGTTGTTTGGGACCATTCCTAGCTCTTTTGTAGTTCACTGCTTAAAATCCGCCTCTAGGCATGGTTTTCTGGCTATACTGCTCAGACAAGCTCCACGTGGGTTTACAGAGTGGTCCTAGCAGCAAGGAACTCGAAAAAGCGACTACCTTCTGGATTTAAGTATCTTTGCTTTTTTTCACTGGAAATAGCTTCTGTAGCTTACTTTGAACTAGCCTGAACTGTTTTTTAACTGATTGCTGCATTATTTTAAAATCTGCACTTAAAAGTTACATTTAGTCGAATTTGATCGAAAGTTTGCTTGTTTGTTTGTTTAATTTAACTGTGGAGGCTGCCCACTAAAGTGTGCTAGCCTGTGTAACTAATTTATCACTGTCTCTGCATTTTCTGTGTGTTTCTACCAAAAAACAAAAAATAATCCTTGTTTTCCCGCCTTCCTCGACTAGTTTAGACCAGTTTACAGGCATTGCTGTATTCTGGGCTGTGGTGTAGTTCCTGTGTTGTTCATTACCTTACTTGGATAGAAGGAAGTTTCTTTGCTCACCAGTGGGAGTGGGGAGCCTTGAGCAGCCTACCTGTCCTTGGGGGAAGTGACCTCAGCACATGAAGCTGTAGTAATTGGTTGTTTGGGACCATTCCTAGCTCTTTTGTAGTTCACTGCTTAAAATCCGCATTTGCACGGCTTTGCATGGTTGTGCGCATAGCGCAGCACTGGTTAAACAAGGTGAAACTTTTTTTGGCTCCACCAAGTCTGTTCTTCAAATTTTCCCTTAAGGAAGCTCTACTCTTAGTAAAACCAGACTACTCACTGTATTATAAGCCTAGCACTTGTTCTCAATACTTCTCTACTAAGTAAGCACTCTTGTACTAAGTAAAGCACTACATCTACTTACCATCCCTGTGAATACCCACCTCCCTTAAAGGTATACCACCCCCTTATACTGTTCTAGCATGTTGAGTGGTAGATTACTGGCGTCGTCTCCAGTTCAGCTGGTCAATCTGGGCATCTTGAGACAATGCTACAATTGTCTCATGTACACAGACAACCCTCTCCTCCTCCCAGCAAACACAATTACATGTGAGAGATGCAACTATATAGCCAAACTGCAGGCTGAACTCTCTCAACTCAGGGCTGGCATGACCAGACAGGAGGAGATGGCAACCACACACACAACAATCCCAGTCCCACATAGACCTACCACAACTGCAAACCAAACACATAAAAACACAAAGACATACTCGGAGGCTCTAATAAAAAACTTACCAAAACAACAGAGGCTCCCAAAGCAGACATCCAAAAATCCACCACCTCAAAACAAAACACATGCAACACATACTTCAATAAATCAGTGTGTCGACCAATCGCAGCCCTTAAGGCCAAACACCTTGCCTGATACACTAGTAATAGGTGACTCCATAGTCAGACACACTGATGTCCCACTGACCAGGCTGAACAAGGAGAAGGTGACGACTGTGAGCTGTCTATTGGGGGCTAGGATCCGCCACATAACACACGCACTCAGGTCACTCCAAAGCAAGTACAAATATGACTCCGTCATTGTCCATGCTGGTGTGAATGACCTGAGACGTACCTCCCTGGACTACATGAAAAGAGACATAGAGGAGCTCTCTGATTATGTAGCCCAGGCTGGTATGACCCTGACCCTGAGCAGCATCTTGCCCTCACCAAGAATGATACCACAATACAAAGACAAGATGATCAGCTTTAACAATTGGCTCGAGTACTGATGTCATTCTAAAGGGATCCAATATCTGTCTGCCCGGGATGATATGTTGGACAAGCCACGCTGCTTCGCAAGGGATGGCTTACACCTGTCACCACTGGGCTTCCGGATATTGGCTAAGGCTCTTGCCACCCCCATAATGCCTTTTTTAGGCAAGGCTCAAAAGACAAACCCACCTCCTTAGAAAACAAAAATGGAAAAAAACAAAGGGTAATGCTGCTCAACGCCAGAAGTCTAAATCTCAAGATGCAGGCACTTGATGCACTCCTCAGCATGGAGAACATCGACGTCTGTGCAGTAACTGAAACCTGGTTCAAGGCTCCTGAGAGCACCCCAGCGCTACCAGGCTATACCTCGTATCATGCTTTTCGGCCCCAAAACCCGGGCCGAACCACAAAGGGGGGGGGTGTCCATATTCATAAAGGACACCCACACCTCCAGGTTAGTAGCAACACATGAAGCAACAGAGACCATACAGGTGCAACTAACCATAGGCAAAACTGCTATACAACTGGTAGCATGTTAAAGACCACCCTCCCAATCTCAAGAACCCCACTCAGCCTTCCTGAAGACATTGGAGGATATGAATGTATCACAAAATACCATCATACTGGGAGACTTCAACTACCCAAACATAGATTGGGTATATTATTCTAGCCCTAATACCCTAGCCCAAAGGTTCCTGGAATTCATAAATTCAAATGCACTGGAACAACTAGTCACCTCTCCCACTAGGGGAGAAAATATATTAGACCTGACCATCACAAACATGGGGACAAAATGCTCCACACCGGAAGTATACCCCTCACTAGTGAGATCTGACCACAAACTAATCACCCTGGATATACATATCCCACCTCCACCCCCAGCACAAAAGACCACAGTGAAAAACTTCTCAAAAGCAGACTTCACTCTTCTTAAGAAGGAGATGGTATCCTTTAAGCCCACTGTGCCAGTGGATACCACATCCCGCAATGCCGAATCCTTCACAAATGCTTTCTATGGACATATCCAGGAATGCATGGATCATGCAATCCCAAACAAATCCAAGTCCCTCTCCACCAAATGTAAGCGTCCTGTCTGGTGGACCTCAGCCATAAACAAATTGTATAACAAAAGAAGGAAGCTACTGCATGTCAGAGCGAAATCCCATGAAGGGAAGATGTCTCTGATCAACATTAGCAGAAAACTACGTTCTCTCATAAAAACATCCAAGGCAAACTTTGAGAGAAAAATAGCTAAGGACACTAAAGATAACCACAAAGCCTTCTTCAGCTATGTTAGAAACCTGGGCGGAAACCCTCAGATATGCTCTGAGTTGGTTCACAACAACAAAAAATACACTGAACCCACAGATATTGCTAACATTCTAGCTGACAGGTTCAGTGCAAACTTCTCACCTCCTTCACTTCCAAAAGAAGAAATACTTATCCCTGCTGAATGTAATCTCCCTGTCATCTCAGTTGTCCAAGTGAGAACCGCCCTAAACAAAGCAAAAAACACAGCATCAATGGGACCTGACGGTATCCCGGGATGCGTGTTACGAGAACTCCAAGAGGAGCTAAACCCACACATAAAAATGCTATTTAATCTTAGCCTTACTTTGGGTTATGTACCTGTACACTGGCGTACAGCAACAGTGGTCCCACTCCACAAGGGGGGTGCCTCTACAGACCCTGGAAACTACCGCCCCATAAGCTTAAGTAGCCTGGTCTGCAAAGCTATGGAAAGAATCATTATGGAACTCATAAACAGAGACATAGGGGACCTACAGACACTTGACCCCACCCAGTTCGGCTTTGTGAAGGGCAGATCCTGCCTTTTAAACCTGGTTGACTTTTTCAAAACAGTCACTAGAGCCACTGATGAGGGCAAAGCAGTCCATACAGCATACCTGGACTTGGCTAAGGCCTTCGACACAATACCCCACTCAGGCATCATAGATAAGCTAAACAGCTTAAAAGTAAACCCCTATGTCACTAGATGGGTTGCAAACTGGCTAAAGGACAGAACCCATAAAGTTAAAATCACTGGAGCAATGTCATACTCAAAGCCAGTCACAAGTGGTGTCCCACAGGGATCTGTCCTGGGACCCCTCTTGTTCGGCATTTATTTCTCAGATGTTAAAGCAAACATGGGAGGGCTGTGGCTGACAAAGTTCACAGATGACTGCAAACTAGGCGCCATAGTCGATACACCAGCTGACACACACATCCTACAAAAAGGCCTCACTGAAATGGACAACTGGTGCCGTAGTCACGGCCTTAAACTAAATGCCAAAAAATGTATAGTCATCTCTTTTGGAAAAAACAAAGTACCCACAAATTATCACATAGACAGCAACCCACTGAGTACGGAAAAAGTAATCAGAGACCTAGGGACCCAAGTAGACAGCGACCTCTCATTTGACACCCACGTTACCAAAGTGGTTAGAAAAACATTCTACCTTGCACACCTCATCATGAAGGGATTCACATCCAGATTCAAGGATGTCATTGTACCCTTATATTCCTCCCTCATCAGACCCATGATTGAGTACAATGCCCTATTTGGTATGTACCTCACCCAGCACTTGCAACAGCTGGAGAGACCACAGAAGTACCTCACCAAAAGGATCAAGGGTCTCCAACATATGTCTTATTCCACCAGACTAAAGAAACTTCAGCTCTATTCAGTGGCATACCGCCTGCTCACGGGTGATCTCTGCCTGACGTACAAGGCCATGTCCAATCAGGATTTGATGGACATGCTCCACCTCAAAAAATCCAAATCCATCAGGACCACGAGAGCTAAAGACTTAAACCTCGGCATAAGTATGAATAGGACATGCTGGAGGGATAGATTCATAACCCAAAGGCTTCCCATGCTTTGGAACAGGATCCCAGTTCGTATTAGGCAGAGCCCCCCACTAACTCTCTTCAAGAGAAATCTTGATGAGTGGATGGGAGATCGAAAATTTACCCCAGGGGTCACATCTGGGTCACTGCTAGACAGGGGCACAGTAAACTAATTCTATTATATAAGGGGACTTTCATTGTGTCACTACTAGACAGAGGCACAGTATTCTAGATTTATTCTGTACGTTTTTGTACCATTTCATGGGGTGGCAAAAGCCACATCACTATGGCTAGGCTTACAAATGCCCCAGGGCAGATAGCCTAGTACTATACTATGAAACTATGAAACTATTCTACAGTCTACCTTACACAAAATACACATCCATGCTACTTCAACTGCTAAAAAGAAAGAAAATTGATAAAACAAAATAAATGTTTTTTGGTCACAGGAAATCAAACACATCTTGTCAAACAGTGTTGATCTGATACAGGTTCACTGTTTTATAGATTTAGGGGCAATGGTAAAAGATCAGTTAGCATTTAGATATCATGCTAATAATATAAGTATTGAAGCAGTCTGATCATTGGTTGCATCTTGAAATTCATTAGAAGTAGATCTTGTAAACTTATTATAACTTTATATTGCAGTTTTATTAGTCTGAAGTTGGACTTTGTTTCCCTAATATGACTCAAACTTGAAGACATTGAGACTGAAGATGGAATGAATAAAACAAATACTAAAATGATGTGACATCTAGAAAATATAGATTATGAAAACAGACTATGTAAGTCAGTCATTTGCTCTTTTTTAAAGTGGTTTATGAGGCATTATTATTCCAGTTTACAAAGCTTTTAAAGACAAACATTTATTTAAGTGCATTGGACTTTGAAAAGGTGCAGTGAACAAACATAAATGTTTTACTAGGACAAATAATAAAAAAACAATTTGGGTATTAACTGAATTGCAGAAAGAGATGTGAGCCAATGAAGCAGTTTACAAAATTACATTAAAATAGAGTTAACAGTGACATCTTTAAAATTATGCTAGATTATCATGATGGGAACAAATACCTATGATGAATTTGTAGACAGGCTTACAGCTTTCAGTGCAATATTTGAGTATTTTGGTCTTCATAAATGAATAGAATGTTCTTATTAGAATGACAGATACAAATAATACGATCATTAACTCGTTTATACAAGGTTGAGGACCACTAGACTAGTTCCCAGAGACATTAACACATTGGTAACATGTGACATATTTAAAATTAAACTAGATAATCAACATGGAAAAATGTTTATGAAGATTCTATATAAGATGAGCAGACTTCACCCTATATATTTAAAAATGCACTTCAGTTAAGATGAAGTATGTATAGCAAAGTCATACAAATGCTAAGTTATACCACAATTATCTTTCCATTTTATTAAGTAATGTTCTTTTATTGTGTATTTAAATAGATAACTCTCTGAAATGAGCCTTAGATAATGAAAGGAAAAATGTTCCAGAGCTTAGCTAAAACATTGGAGTAATAGCTTATTACTCTTACAGGTTTGAAGGTAGTTATATAGATAAGTTAAGTACATATGTTAGACCCTTTGAATAATTAACACAAGACTTTTGTTCCATGGAAAGCTACTAAACTTAATGTCAATTTGCACACATCTGTGGATGAGAAGTGCACTCATGAAGAAGCTTAGAATGTACAGGTGAAATTCAATTCCCTAATTTATCTGCAAGTAAGGTATGACATGAGAAGCCAGGGTCCCTGTTTTCACAGGCAGTTTAGGTGGTCTGGAAGTATAAAGATATATAAATTCACATTTCAAGACTCCAGGAAAATGCAACTGCTGTCTCTCTTGACATATAACTTAATAGCATCATACTTTTCTTCTCTCTACAAACCTTACTATATTTTTGATTGCGATTCTTTTAGCATGCCAACTTTGATTTCTACTCTTGTATATAATGCATGTATATATAGTATGTTTTTGGCAGTCACTCTGTATACAATGTCATTTAGCATTTGCCTTAATACCTTCAAGCCAGCTATGATATTCAGTTTGTATAGATGTATATATTGCATTTTGCCATTCAAACCAGACTCAGACTGAAATAGGTCCAATGTGATCAGTGCTCTTTCCCTTTAACAAATTCAAAATAAAATAAATAAAAAATATAACATCTCAGAATGAAGTACCAGGTGAAGAGGCTAGATAAGGTAGGATGAGCATCCAGCTGTTGGTGAGTATAGACATTCTACAGCTGGGCATAGCTCAGCCAATCAGACAAGATAAAGCTAGTCAAGCTGTTGTAACATGTCAAAGTGATGAATATCATTGGCCAGTCTCAAGATGTGTCCTGCAATCCTATTCTATATGGAGTTCATCTTATGATGTCTGAGTAGTTGAGCGTAAGCAGAATGTAGCTGCAATATATCAGCAAGGGAAGAAAAGCACTAGGTAAATGTATTTTTAGAACCAAGATTGAAGTAGCTTTGAAGAAAGCAATACACTTGGCCAGAATCTGAATCAGTCTTCCTCACATAAGGGAAGATCTGTTAAAAAAATGACTAAATCAGCAAGTTGAAAGGCCAGGTGTCTGAAAGCAAAACTGAATTACAAAGTGGTTAACTCATTTCCTATAAAGAAATGTCAGTGCTGAAACCAAACTATGCCATCCCTGAATAAATCTAGTAGTACTCACAGCAGCCAATCACAGATTATTGTTAAAATAATCCATATAGAAAATAATATTATGAAATCTAGTGCAACAGATTTTAAACTGAAATATGAATATTCAAACTGTAAGTTATTAGAGTACTATAATGTAAGATAAACACTGCTCTTTGGATACCAACATTTTCTGTAACTGCCCTTCAGTACATATTATGGTGCTGGACTTCATCAGTAAAACAAAAAAACAAACAAAAAGTAACTGTTGCAAAAAGAATGAGAATGACAGGAGTATGTGCTACAAATTTAGCACCTTTGTTGCCGTATTGTCCAAGTTTTAATTTTTGTGAATCCTGCAGATTAGTAAGGATAGGAGTGTCATTCAAAATGAAGAGTGGAAAGGAGATAAGTGGTGGCAAGTGTAGTTTTAGCTTCATCGGTGGGAACGTTTTTGGCTGTTTAAAGCATCCCTAGTTTTTAATGAGTTTTTCTTATGCAATTTTGTATATGCAGGTAGACTGTAAGATTATCATCTACTATCACCCTTAATCATTTTCTATGAGAGGTGATTTCAATGGTTGTATTATTACAACAGAAGACTTTAAATTTAGTTTTTTCATGAGAGATGGGGTTTGCGGAAAAATAAGTCATTTGGTCTTTTTTGTGTTGAGCATGAGTTGTGAGTTACAAAGCCATGCTTAAGTGGCTCTTAAAGCTTCCTGAGTAATCTTTTTAGAGTTGTACCATGTCGTCAGATGGGCAAATGAGAGTGGAGTCATCTGCGGATTGTATTAGGGTGGCTTGTTGTGTGGTTGTATAGAGGGTGTTGGTGAAAATGATAAAGATGGTTATATAGATTATTTAGAAGAAGAAGATATATAGATTCAGTATACAAAATAAACACAGAATCCTAGCATACAACAGATGCTCTCAAACATTTTGTGAATTACTAAATCTCTCTCTCTCTCTCTCTCTCTCTCTCTCTCTATATATATATATATATAAACAATGGGTCTACTTCATTTCCCCTAACTTCCAATTGCCTGACACCCATTTGCCCGACACCAAATGACCGAAATTTCATTTGACAGAAAATTCATTTGACCGACAAGTATTATTGGCAATTAAATGGGATATGCCCCCTTCCCCACTGTAGTGTGAGCCTGAAGTTAGAATATATAGTTGGGGGGGTTTGGGGGGCACTTCACCCCCCCACAATGGGGGGTGTGGGGTGCGAGGTCCCCCACTTAATTCATATTATAATGCTTACTTTTGCTTTAATATTGCTTAGTAAAACAAAAGTAAGTGGGGGGCTTCACCCCCCCACACACCCCTAACTATATATTCTAACTCCACGGTCACACTATAGTGGGGAAGGGGGCAAATCCCATTAACTTGCCAATAATACTTGTCGGTCAAATGAATTTCCGATCAAATGAAATTTCAGTCAAATGGGGTTGGGCAAATGGGTGTTGGGCAATTGGAAGTTAGGGCAAATGAAGTAGATCCATATATATATATATATATAGATATATATATATATATATATAGATATATATATATATATATATATATATATATATATATATATATATATATATATATATATATATATGGATTCACTTTGAATCATCGAATGTTCAGAACATCGACGTTCTGATCATCGAGACCAGAACATTGATGTTCAGAACATCGAAGGTTCAAAATGAACCATAAAAACAACAAAAAAATTACAAACACTTCACTGCACCACCCCACTTTAATATTCCCACTCCGAGATCGCACTACAGTGGGGTAAGGGAAATCTCCTGTTTACCGCTATATGCGGTAGCGCTAAACGGGAGATTTCCCGTACCCTACCTGCAATGCCAACACTCAGATGGCACACACACACACACACACACACACACACACACACACACACACACACACACACACACACACACACACACACACACACACACAACATGCATGGCACCTTGCTGCCCCACATACACACCCAACATTCCACAATCTCACTTAACTGGCACTTCCACTTTAAACCTTTGATGTTCTGAACATCGATCTTCTGGTCTCGATGATCAGAACGTCGATGTTCTGAACATTCGATTATTTAAATTGAACCCATATATAAATATGTGTGTGCGTGTGTATCTATATATATATATATATATATATATATA
Source organism: Protopterus annectens (assembly GCF_019279795.1). Taxonomy (NCBI): domain Eukaryota; kingdom Metazoa; phylum Chordata; order Ceratodontiformes; family Protopteridae; genus Protopterus; species Protopterus annectens. Next base: position 179,952,408 of record NC_056739.1, read on the forward strand.
TATATATATATATATATATATATATAGTACACAGGTAAGGATGAAAAGAAACATCCTACTAATAAACAGTTGACTCAGCAAGCATTATGTATATGATAGTTTAAGGTAGGGTAAGGAATGGATCTATCAGGAAACTACTGAGGATGTAAAAAAGAAAGTGCAAGAGATTAGTAAGGAATTAATTAAAGTGGATATTTATAGACAAAATGAGTGCGGACCTAGATAAATGAAAATAAGGTTAAGAGTTGGGAATGCAGGTAATTTATTCATAGTAGACACCATTGAAATGGAAGCAATAGGAGAAGGCAAAAAAACAAAGAACTTTAGCTATTAATAACAAGATAGAGAAACAAACTTGTGCAAAAACTGGAACTGTAGTTGGCTACAATAGTTACCTGCAAGTACAAAAATAATGGGAAGTTAAGGGAAAAGTTCAAGGAAAAACTCAGGGTAGTGAAGGCTTAAAATTTTAGTTTGCAGTTTAAATCATGACAGTAAACTCCTTAAGGCATTTGGGGTAAAAAGAGAAGCAAAGTTAGTACTGAAAATAATGAATTTGACAGGACGATCAATGTGGGCTAACTTAAAGGAAAACATTACCGTTTTCAGTAGTTTATTGGCCATTTTGGGCTAATTTCTATCTCTTTCATGTCCCTGCTATAAAACCTGCATTTGCAAGGTTTTTGTGCTAGTATTTATTTATTTTATTTATTTATTTATAGTTGATTTACCAGGATTGTCCATTGGGTCCGAAGTACCCATTTTCAATGGAGTCCTGGGGAGAAAAGCTCCAATAATAAAGATACAAAGATTACAAAAGTTCACATTTAACACTTACAATCATGTTAAACCATATTATCAAAAGTAACAGTAAGCAAAACTATAACAAGGTTTACACTTTAATCATTTACAATCGTGTTTAAACAGGTTGTCAGAAGCAGTAGTAACAAATACTAAAACAGTGGCTGACAAAGGTAGTAGATTGTGGGTTCATGACAAAAACAATGGAACAGGTGGTTGCAAGGCAAAGAATCTAAGGTTTAAGCAGCTGCATGAAGAATACTTTAGTTACTTTATGTGTGACAAGCATAGCATCGCTGTAGTAAAATATGTAGTATCTTGAATGGAATAGAAGAATCTAAGAATTACTAGGTGTTATTACATTTGTTTATTTATAGTATTTGTTTGTATCTGATGTGGCTGTCTATAGGGGCAGGCTAGACTAGGAGGGATGAGAGCAGGAGCATTCCCAGGAGGATGTTAAGTATGTGTGCAGGGATTTTTTAAAAGCTGGGAGGTTAGTAGTGGTGCGGACGGAGGGGGGAAGGGAATTCCATTGCCTTGCCAGGGCAAAGGATAGCAGGCTTTTTCCAGGAGACCGATAAGGTTTGTAAAGTTCTATCATATTTTGGTTATTGGATCTTAGGAGTCTTTGTGGCATATGCATTTTGAAGGTGGAGCTGAGTGAGGGACAGAGGGATGGATGTTAAATGAGTTTTTGGGCAAAGGTGAGCTGAGTGAAGGTGAGATAGTTAGGAAGCTCGAGCCAGTTTAGCTTGTGGAGAGATACACAGTGATGGGTTGATGCTTTGTGGCTAGTTGCAAATTTGGCAATTTTATTATAACATGACGACAGTTTTGTTTTAAGGGATGATTGGAGGTTTGTTAGAAGAGGGGCGCTGTATAGAAGGGAAGGAATAAGGAATGTTGTAGCAAGAGTGAGCTTAGTAGATGTAGAGAGGAATTGATTTTGTCGATAAAGCATGCCAAGTTTGTAGTGTTTTTTTATGTTTAGTAGTAGATGGCTATTGAATTTGAGCTGGTCATCTATGTGGATCCCTAGTAGCTTGCTCTCAGATACTAGTTCAAGAGGTGTGTTGTTTTGGCTGATAATAGAGAGTAAATTTTTGTCTATGGTTGTGTTTTTTGAGAGGGTAAATATCATAAGTTTGGTTTTGGATGCATTGAGTACTAGATGGTTATTTTTCATCCACTGTTCAGTAGTAGAGAAGGCATCTTGGGTCAATTTTAAGAGAGTAGGAATGGATGTGGCTGAACAGATTATGGTAGAATCATCTGCATATTGAATGAGTTTGGCATGGGGAATTGAGTGGAAGAAGTCATTTATAAATATATTGAAGAGGAGAGGACCCAAGATGGAACCTTGGGGGACCCCAGTGGGTGTGTTCTGGAAGGAGGAGGTGGCTGTTTTTCATTTGACAGCTTGTTGTCTATGGGACAGATAGCTGGTGAACCAATTGATAGCGGCAGGTGATAGGTTTAGGTTAGAAAGCTTGGTAAGGAGAAGATTGTGAGATATGGTATCAAAGGCTTTAGACAGGTCGAGCAGGAGGGTGGATACAATAGAGCCAGAATCTCGAGCTGTATTTACTGTTTCCAGGAAGGAAAGGATGGCAGTCATGGTGCTGTGGCTGGGTCTGAAGCCATGTTGTGTGGAGGATAATAAGTTATTATCTAAAAGATAGGGAAGGAGTTGGAGATGGATACATTTTTCTAAGAGTTTTGATATAGGAGAAAGGATGGCGATGGGACAGAAGTTAGTGATATTGTTATTTTTGCCTCCTTTATGCAAGGGTATGATGAAGGATCTTTTCCAGAGTGTGGGAACAAGGCCTTCTTGTATAGAGCGATTTATTAGGATGCTGATGTGGAAGGCAATGGATTCAGCAGCAATGTTAAGGAAGGATGAGGGTATGTTATCAGGTGCATTAGAACAAGGTTTTAACTTTTGCAGGAGTTTTTTTATGGTAGAGGTAGGGATGGGTTTTAGGGAAAAAGGTGGGAACTGAGAGGAAGGAGGTGAGGGGGGAGATAGTAGGTGGGATGTAGTTGTAGAGGATGAGATGTTATTGGAAAAGGTTGTGGTAAGTTTAGAGATAGAGTCTAAGAAGAAGGAGTTAAATTGGGTGGCGAGATTGATATCAGCAGCATTTGGGTCTGGGCTTGGGTTTTCTGCTGTGCCAGGTTTTAGGAGTTTATTGATGCCTTTCCAGAATTTCTGAGGATTGGTTTTATTGTTGTTTTGAAGTATGGAGTAGTAGTTTAGTTGATCTATTGTGATAAGCTTTTTAACTTTGTTGCGAAGAGTTTTGAATTCATTAAGGGTAGAGGGAGTTTTGTTTCTTTGGTATCGTGCCCAGGTTTTATCTCTCAGTCGCATGGCAGTTACTGTATCTTTTGTTAGCCAGGGGGCGGTTTTCTTTCGTATTCTTTTGGTTTTTATGGGGGCCAAACTATACAGCTCAGCAAGCTCCTACCTAGTGCCATGCAGAGTTCTACAGCAGCAAAGAGACAAAAGAGAGACTTTGGAGTGATTAAGTATCATTTTTCTGCATTTTCTTGCTGCCTTTAGCTAATTCTGCCTAAAACTCCAATTTTCTAGAGTTTCTGTGAGTTAAAAAGCTTGTTTCAGCTACATATTGTACTTATTTTACTGCCTGCACTTTAACAAAGTTGTTTTTGTCTTTAAATTACCTGTTTAACTGTTGTAGGCTACACACTCAAGTGTGATAGCCATTTCTGTGCATTTAAAGTGTTTTTTTTGATTTTATCTGCTTTAATTTCTGAAAAAAAAAAAAAAAAATATATATATATATATATATATATATATATATATATATATATATATATATATATATATATATATATATATATATATATACTTGTTTCCTGCCTTTCTAAGCTAGTTTAGTCCAGTTTTCAGGGTAGTGCTGAATTCAGGGCTGTGTTACAAGTCTCTGTGTTTGCCCATACCTTACTTGGATAGAAGGAAGTTTCTCTATTCACTGTGAGAGAGGGAGCTTTGAGCAGCCTATCTGTCCCTGGAGGAGTAGTTTCAGCCCAGAAATTAGTAGTTTATTTGCCATTTTGGGCTAATTTCTATCTCTTTCATTTCCCTGCTATAAAACCCGCATTTGTGCGGTTTTGCAAGCCGGGCAGCACTGGTTAGCTAGGTTATAACTATTTCTGGCTCAACAAAGTCTACTCTTCAATTTTTCCCTTGGAACTAGACAAACTTTCAACTTAAGCACTCAAATCATTCACTTCTCAACACGGCACTTGCCCAAAACTCATAGCAAGCACTAATAAACCTTAGCACTAGACCCCCCCCCTATACTGTGGAGAAGTACAAGGCTCTCTATTCGACCTTACCAGCCAATCAGTAAAACAGTTCACTGTACCTATCCAGACATGTTCAAAGGACAGTTTCAGGTGTATTCTCCAGTCCATCTGGTGAATCTGGGCATTTTGAGGCAATGTTACAATTGCCTCATGTACACAGACAGCCCTCTCCTCCTTCCACCAAACACTAATATATGCGAGATATGCAATTATACAGCCAAACTGGAGGCTAAGCTCTCTCAACCCAAGACTGGACCAGGCAGTCAAGAGGAGAAGGGAATTACTTGCATCACACCACCAGTCTCACATAGACCTATGAAACTAGCACTGGCAAAAAACACACATAAATACACAAAAACATACTCAGAGTCTCTAAATAAAAATCTGCAAAAGCAACAGAGACCTACAAAGCAGACATCCAAGCAACCTCCACCCCCCAACACAAACCATGAAAAACATACTTCACAAAACCAGTGTGCCACACAATCACAGCCCTTAAGGCAAAATAACATACCCAACACACTAGTAATAGGTGACTCTATAGTCAGGCACACTGACGTCCCACTCACTAGGCTGAACAAGGAGAAGGTTACTGTTAGTTGCCTTTCGGGTGCCAGGATCCGCCACATAACACAAGCACTCAGGTCACTCTAGAACAAGTACAAATATGACTCTGTCATTGTCCATGTTGGTGTGAATAACCTGAGCCATACCTCCCTGGACTACATGAAAAGAGACATAGAGGAGCTCTCTGATCATGTAGCCCAGACCGGTATGACCCTGACCCTGACTAGCATCCTGCCCTCACCAAAAATTATACCATAGTATAGAAAAAAATTTATCAATTTCAACAATTGGCTAAGCTTCTGGTGTCATTCAAAGGGGATCCAGCGTCTGTCATCCTGGGATGACATGCTCGACAAGCCATGCTGCTTTGCTAGAGACGGCTTGCACATGCCACCCTTAGGCTTTCAAATACTGGCCAAGGCTCTTGCCATCCCCATAGTGCTTTTTTAGGTAAGGCTCAAAAGACAAACCCACCACTGTAAATAGCACAAGTAACAAAAAACTGAGGGTAATGTTGCTTAATGCCAGAAGTCTAAACCTCAAAATGCACACACTCAAGGCACTCCTCAGTATGGAGAAAATCGATATATGTGCAGTAACAGAAACCTGGTTTAAGGCTCAAGAGAGCACCCCAGCACTACCAGGCTACAACTCATACCATACATTTAGGCCACAAAACCCAGACCAAGATACAAAAGGCTGGGGAGTATCCATATTCATCATGGATACCCACACCTCCAGGTTAGTGGCACAGCACGATGTTTCAGAGATCATCCATATGCAACTAACAATGGGCAAAACTGATATTCAAATTATAGCTTGCTACAGATCACCCACCAAGTCCCAGGACCCCCACTCCACATTCCTGGAAACACTCAGAAACATAAAGGTCCTACCAAACACCCTGATATTGGGTGATTTCAAATACCCAAACATTAATTGGGAAAACTACTCAAGTACGAACTCTCTTGCCTAACATTTCCTGGAATTTATAAACTCAATTGCCCTGGATCAACTGGTCAATATCCCCATCAGAGGTGACAATGTATTGGACCTTGTCATCACCAACATAGGCGACCACTGTTCCACACCAGAGGTCAACCCCTCGCTGCTTAGATCTGACTATAAACTAATCACTCTGGATATCCACATTCTGCCACCACCCCAGGTCAAAGAAACCACCGCAAAAAACTTTTCAAAAGCAAACTTCACATTACTTAAGACCGAGGTGGGAAGTTTCAAAGCCCCCATGCTTAAGGATAACACTGTCCAAGCTGCAAAATTCTTTACTAAGGCACTCTACGGGCAACTACAAGAATGCATGGACTGTGCTATCCCAAACAAAACCAAGACTCACTCATCAGTCTGGTGGACTCCTGCCATAAACAAGCTATACAATAGAAGGAGGAAACTAGTACAGAAAAGAGTAAAATGCAAAGAAGGGAAGACATCCCTGATCAGTATCAGCAAGAAACTACATTCCCTCATAAAATCATCCAAGGCTAGATTCGAAAGAAAAATTGCCATGGACTCCAAAGATAACCACAAGGCATTCTTTAGCTATGTGAAGAATCTAAGTGGCAATTCTCGGATCTGCTCGGAGTTAGTGCAGAATGGCACAAAATACACTGAACCGACTGATATAGCCAACAACCTGGCAAACAGATTCAGTGCAAACTTCACCCCCCTCTCACCCCCAAAAGGGCCCATAACTATACCAGAAGAATGTAGTGCCCCTGAAGTCACAGACACTCAGGTTAAAACAGCCCTCTCCAAATCCAAAACACAGCATCAATAGGACCAGACGGTGTCCCAGGCTGCATCCTACATGAGCTCAAAGATGAACTAACCCCTCACCTAAACACACTGTTTAAATTCAGCCTCTCCACAGGCTATGTGCCCACAGAGTGGTGCACAGCAATGGTTATTCCACTCCACAAAGGTGGAGCCACAACGGACCCCGGGAACTATCACCCTATAAGCCTGACCAGCTTGGTCTGTAAAGCTATGGAGCGCATCATGATGGATCTCATTAACAGAGACATTGGAAACCTCCAAACACTGGACCCTACCCAGTTTGGCTTTGTTAAGAGCAGATCATGCCTCCTAAACCTGGTGGACTTCTTTGAGACAGTTACCAAGGCTATAAACGATGGAAAGGTGGTCCACACAGCCTACCTAGACCTTGCAACGGCCTTCAACACCATTCAACACTCAGGTATTATAGACAAGGTCACCAGCCTGAACATAAAACCCTACATCATGAGATGGGTTGCCAACTGGCTTATGGACAGAACCCACATAGAAAGAGTTGCAGGAGCTAGGTCTGACTCTAAACTGATTACAAGTGGCGTTCCCCAGGGCTCGGTCCTAGGACCCCTCCTGTTTGGCATATAGTTCTCAATGGTACAGGCAAGCACAGGAGGACTATGGCTGACCAAGTATGCAGATGACTGCAAACTAGGGGCTATAACTGACTCTCTGGCTGACACAGACATCCTCCAAAATGGTCTCACTGAGAAAGATACCTGGTGTCAAAACCATGGCCTCAAGCTAAATGCTAAAAAGTGCATAGTCATCCCCTTTGGAAAAAAAACAAACTACCCACAAACTACCACATAGGTAGTAGCCCCCTAAATATGGAAACCATAATAAGGGATCTGGGGACCCAAGTAGATAGTAACCTCTCCTTTGATAATCACATTGCCAAAGTGGTTAGAAAATCCTTCTATGTGGCCCACCTAATCACAAAAGGGTTTGCATCCAGATCAAAAGAGGTCACTGGGCCCCCTCTACTCATCACTCATCAGACCCATCATAGAGTACAATGCCCCATTTGGGATGTACCTTACAAGACACCTGCAACAACTGGAAAGACCACAGAAGTTCCTCACCAAGAGGATCACTGGCCTTAAGCAGATGCCCTATGCAGCTTGACTGAAGAAACTCCAGCTGTACTCGGTTGCATACCGCCTACTCAGAGGTGATCTCTGCCTGACATACAAGGCCATGTCCAACCCAGAATTGATGGACATGCTCCACCTAAAGAAAACCATATCCCCTCGAGCCACATGCTCCAGGGATCTAAACCTCACCACAACAATAAATAGGATGTGCTGAAGGGATAGATTCCTATCCCAGAGACTTCCCATGCTCTGGAACTAGATTCCAATCTACATTAGGCAGAGCTTTTTGCTAACCCTCTT